>NW_020955338.1:547952-595791 GCF_003031625.1 Empidonax traillii | reverse complement strand
TTTTTTTTTTTTTTTTTTTTTTTTTTTTTTTGTGTTTTTTTTTGTTTTGTTTTGTTTTTACAAAGGGTTCAAAACAAAACTGTCAAATACCTCAATTCAGTGTAAAAACACCTTAAAATGAGATTAGAAATGAGATTAGAATTTTTATGTAGAGGTATGAGGCAACTTATAAGAGAATATTGAAAGGCTAGAAAAGGATGTGCAAAATGGAAAGCTGGTTAAGACCTTACAAGTTCTCTGGAAGGAGCATTGGATATTCCTGAAGTGTTCATTCCCTGGATTACTTAGAATTCGCTGTTACCAACGATGCAAACCTTACCTGATGCTGGAGAGAAAACCAAAATGCAAGTACCCCGAGAAGATTTTAACTGGGTTTCTTAGAGCCATATTTCCTCTTCAGGAAAGCACTGGCAGGGCTCAGGGCACCTATTTTGTAGCTACATTATTTTTAGTATATTTTTTTATAAGTTCTAAGCAACCTTTAAATGACTGAATAATTCATTTTCATGACATTGTTCCCATAAAATTCTTTTTAGAGATTTCAGAAAGCAAACTGAAGAGGCAACATTACCACTCAGAGGAGGGGACATTAGTTCTGAGCACAGCATGATGAGCTAACAATGACCTGATTCTATCCCTGTTTTCCTCTCCCCCTCTATTTCACTTGCCCCAATTCCCTTTTGTTTTTGTCTGACAAAGTAGGGAGCAGAAGATACAAGGATCCTCCTCTCTCCATAAGCCTAAAAGTCTGTCTGTAAGTTAAAAAGCAAAAGGAGCTGGAGTGTTTGATTGTTTTTGTTTGTTTTGTTTGGTTTTTTTTTCACTGCTGAGTCTCTTAACTCCAACCTTCTTCCCAAAGAAAAAGTAGAAAGATAACAACTAAAAGTTATGGGTTCTTAACTGCCTCGGGAACAATTTCATCTGAAAACAAACCAGCCTGCCATCAACTCAGCAGCATGACACGCTGGAGACCCAACAGCATTCCAAGGGCAGAAAAGGGGTGATCCATTTGGCATTGACAAGGTGCATCCTGAAGTAATCATTAGAAATGTTTTGTTGCATCTCGCAAAAGAAATCACTTATCAATATAAGCATCTCTGCAGTAAAAAATGTGAAGTTCCTGCTTAATTTCAGGAGATGTGAGAGTGAAAAGGGGATTTTCTTCCATGAACTTACACATGCCTTTGCTCCCCACAGATGGGAGAGTTTCCAAGTAACCAGGGGCCACACAGGCTATTTTCGACCGAGCTGCACTCTTGCCATAACAGCAAAACCATTTGAAATTACCTCTTCAGATCAGAACTCCTTGTAGCTAGATTCCCCTTAAATCCCAGAAAGCCAGGTCCAAATTATTGCATGAGATCACAGGTGTTCTGGGGAAAATCCAGGCTGGTCCAAAGGAACTGGCAGCCAGTGCCTTCTGCATTTAAGGAACGGCACCAAACATGAAAACAGCACCTGCCAACACTTTGTGCAGTGCAGTCTGTGTTCCAATACCTACATATCTCGTGCATTTAGTGCTGTGCTTCAACAGCATTTGGAAAATAATTTTCCCAAGTTAATCCTGTCTTTTAAGTACAGTTGTCCTACAGCTTTGAAGTTGGCGTGTTTGGTAAAATAAATAAAACCTTCTATTCTTTTGTTTGTAAGTAGAAAAGCATTTTTAGGAGAGTCAGGGATAGGAAGCCAGGCAAACATTCCACAAAGCTGCACAGCATCTCACTCAGTAATATGGTCATGGACCAGTAGGTCTTGCATGTTATTTATTTAACTGAAAGGAGTCAAAGCCATGAAACTGCTTCATGAAAAGGTCCTGAAATCATTGCAGAGAGTAAAATTTTCTGATGGTTCTAATTTTTTTTATGTGGGGTAGAGATGAAGAAATGTGAAGGTGAATGTACAATCTATCAAAATGGTTATGAGTGCTGCTTTAAGGCCAAAGACAGGGAAGCTTATAAAGCATGACAGAATATCAGATCAATCTGGAGATCACTGCCCATGAAAGAGCAATCAATGTGCCACAGAACATGCTTTTTGTTTTCAGAGCATCTTGCTTGTCTCCCTACAGGGAAATATGGTCAAGCACAGAAACAACCCCCTCCCTTCTATGTATTTATATATTTCTTTGAAGGTGATAGTTAAATCATTCCTATCCTACTTTATTTTCGTCAGCATCATCTTTAAACTGTGTGCTGCTTGTACAAACCACTCAGGTAACAGAATCACAGGGAATCAATTTTTTGTTGCATTAACATCTGTTCTTCCCTTCTTAGTTTGATCTTACCTCTGAACTACAAACTTTAGTGTCACTACCTCAGTGGTTTTATGAGTCATAAATTAAAAGTCTTCATGTTTCATGTTGAAAATAAAAAAATTTTACAGAGGTTCTTCAGTACTCCCATAGATATCAAATGGGAGCCCCTGGTGGTCTAGGGGAAAGGCGCTGCACTGTCACTGCAGAGACCCGGGTTCGATTCCTGGTCAGGGCCACTCCCCAGGCAGATGGAGCTCGTTAGCCCTGTAAGGCAATCCATCTACGTCCTGAGGACCTCGCTGCCACCGTCCAAGCTCACTTGGCCCCGGCAGATGAACCTCAGGATTAAAGGGTGGGCTCAGTTCCGCGCACACTGTGTCTCACCTAAAAAAATCCAATGCGCAGGCTGGAAGGTGTAAAGACCTTCCCCGGTTCTTTGTTCGCGAAGAGACTGGCCATTATATATCAAATAAAGATTTCTGGAACATTTTGAAGGGAGCAAGTTGGTAATAAATACTGTGCATGTTTTAAGTTAGAAGATTTCTCTTTATTATTCAATATTACTTTCAGGGAACCCAGTGTGGTTTTTTTAAAGACGTTTTTATTCCCTATTTTGCTCAGAAATTATTGAGGATTGCAAAATTGCATCTGTCTAGAGGAATTCAAATATCTCTACTGAGACTGAAATAACTGGAAGTAGAATTGTTGTAGGTCTGTTAACAATAATTGTTCTGCCTGCAGAACACAAGTCCAATAATCCCATATACTTCAAACATAGCTGGGCCAAGTCTGTGGAAAATGGCACCAAAAAGCCAAAACAGGAGATAAACTTGCAAAAACACTGCCCAAAAGCCATTTACTGCCAGGAAAAGGAAACACCTAAAGGAACAGCTTGATAAGATACGTCTGCAACCCAGCCTGGGGAGGATTTTTGGAAACTCTAAATCCAGCCAGTGACTTGAACTGGCTTAGTTAAGTGGAACAGTTAAGTTTCTTTAGTTTATTCATCACCAAGAAATGTTCAGCAGGAACAATCACACAGAGACCGAGGAGAAGAGGAAAAGCAAAAGCAAAAAGACAAAAAGGAAGAATATAGGGCACACAAAAAAACTATAACACTCATTTCATAGCATAACCCTTCCTGCTTCAATGGCTTCAGGTTAGGTTGTTAGTTAGCTTTTTTTAAACACCTGCAGCAAGCATTGCCAATGGCTTTTGACTGCACTATATCAAGCTGCTCCTAAAAAATGCTTTTTATTTATTTATTACACAGACTGTTACAATATTTGAGCTCAACAGTCTGTATTTCTGATCAAGCAGAGAAATGGCTTTGGGAAAAACAAACAAAAAAACAACCACCAAGTAACCGTAATGAATAAATCAAAATTTATAGTTTAGACACCACCAAATTTGGCAAAGCAAAAAAAAGATGGAATGCTGGCAAGGGACATGTAAATTCTTCCAGATATCATAATAGACATCAATGTTGAAAATAACTGCCTGTTCTGCAACCCAATGGCCGTAAAATAAAAGTACTCCTTAAAAATATATTCCTGCTGTACAAGAATTTTAGACCAAAATAACAACTTGCTATTGGTATTGATACTCCATACTTGAAGAAAAAACATCTATTTGCCTATATGTTTATTTAGCTATATATTTCTTTACCTATATAGTTACCTATATAGTTACCTATATATTTACCTATAATTTTAATGGCCAGTCTTCGCGAATGAAGAACCAGGGAAGGTCTTTACACCTTCCAGCCTGCGCATTGGATTTTTTAGGTGAGACACAGTGTGCGCGGAACTGAGCCCACCCTTTAATCCTGAGGTTCATCTGCTGGGGCCAAGTGAGCTTGGACGGTGGCAGCGAGGTCCTCAGGACGTAGATGGATTGCCTTACAGGGCTAACGAGCTCCATCTGCCCAGGGAGTGGCCCTGACCGGGAATCGAACCTGGGTCTCTGCAGTGACAGTGCAGCACAAAGCACATGCCAGGCCAGAAAAAAAAAAAAAAAAAAAAAATTAAAAGTAGACTGATCTTTGGGTAACAGGGATCTTTGGGTTTCCAGCATTACCCCGTTCCTAGAAATGCTTGTGAGGAGATAAAAAAAAGAAAAAGAGGTCTGGTCTCTCCAAGAGCTCCAGCTTTCTCAGGAATTGTGTCTTTCCTAGTGGGTCATTTTTTTTTTTCCCAGGATGCCTGTTACATTAAATCCTTCCACAGAGCAAAAATAAAGAGTAATTTCAAATAAAGCCTTATATTTCTACAAACTGCAGCAAGTGGCACAGTAACTATATTCCATTTTCCAGCTAACAGCTACAGTGTTTTATGAAGAGATCAGGGTGAACTGTACTCATAAATGCAGCTTAATTACTTCTATTTCAGCATTCAAACAAAAGTAGTAGGGGACTTCAAGTTTTAAGTGCCTTTATTGGGTAACTAAGAAAGAATAAGCAGAAACCTGAGGTACTGTCAAGAGAAAAAGGGATTTCCTTGGTCACCTTCTGTAAGTAATCACGGTCATAATTGTCAGATACAGATGGAAAAATAAATGCTTAAAATATTTTGGTCTTTAACCAGCAGTACCTGGAAATCAATTCCTCTGCCTACAAGCTTCAGACGTGATTTTCTTCAATGCATCCTCAGAAAATTGACCCCCCTCAGCTGAACAAGAAAAATCCAAAATTTACAACAAAAGGAACCTCTCAGTTAACTTATCTCTGCTCAGCTATTTCTGAAGACCTTAATTATTACAATAGGACATTGCCTGTAAAGGTCTCAAAGGTCTGGATCATACAAGGTTAAAACTAGTTTTTTGTGAAGTTCTGAAGCAGGGTGTGAATCAAGGCTGGTAATGAGGTGCAGATTAAACTCTGGAACAATTTAAGCATCCAAAGCATAGATTTCAAGGCTGTCTGCTAAATCCTGATTGAACTGGAACATCGGATAACTAAGAAGTTTTCAGCTAAAGCAATGTAAGTTTATTCCATGCACTTACTTAAACTTCCAGTTTGGTGGATTTTTTTGTTTGTTTTGTTTTATCCTAAAATCAGAGGTGATGTCTTTAATCTCTAAAACTGGACAATAAGCTTGAAGAAGCCCCAGCTGAGCTTGCAGGAAGCTGGATTGAAAGGGCTGAAAGTTGTGCTGCTCAAACCTACTTTCGAGACCTGCCATTTGCAGAACTTTTAGAGGTTTCTCACATTTACATTTATTAGTGAACGTGACAATTTATCATTCACCTGACACCATGTCAGAGGATTCACAAAAAATCTTTTTCGCCAAGTGCATTTACTTTTATTAGGATGACCAAGGAGAAAATCCAGGATACCAATGCAATTTTTGTCAGGTTTCCACTGAGTTTTAACAGGCTGGATGGTTGATTTCAGAAGTTGTTACAGCTACAACCTCAGGATGTACCCTTGGGGAAAGTGGGAAATGTGGGAAAAGTTTCTGTTGGCTGAGAAAGATTCTTCTATTTTCAGCTACGCCTTTTAATTGCTGAGAAACACATAATGTAAGTAAAGTAACAAAATCAAGACAAGTAACTGCCATTCGTTAATGTCACAAGAAGGTGGCATATTGGCTTAGTGATTTACTCATTTTGGTCACACTTGAAGCACAATTGCCCCCCACATAGACAATGTCTGTGCACTGAATTCACCTGACAGTTTGCTTTCATTTTTTTCTATTAAAAATACTTTTTAAATTCACTTCTTAAAACAGGCTCATATTTTCAAAAGACTTTTCCATAAAATTAAAAAGATGAGGAAAATTACTTTCAGTTAAAGAAGTACCAGATAAAATACCTAGTAACCCTAAAATGAATCATGATCAATTTAAAATATAGTTACAACAGCAGCGATCTCATTGAGTTTCACATTTTAATGGGTTTGTACCCCTAAAAGGTGCTGAGGTGATACAGTTGAACTGTTAAAATAATCTTTTACCTTGAAGGTAATAAAGGCATTTTATTCTTCATTATGATGTTTAACACATTTATAATTTGTATTTAATATGCCTTTGTCACATATTTAATGCTGCTACTGTAACCAATGATTCAAATAGGCAAATTTAACAAGTTTGGGTAAACTACAAGCTGCAAATAATAAGCAGTATTGAACATCAAAAATATTAAAATTCACAGGTGCAACAGGTTTGTAGCCATATGAAATCCTCTCCCAAATAAACAAAAGATGGGGTTGTTGAACTGGGAGGCAAAGTGTTCACTGCAGTTTTTCCATGTTAAGGGTTTTTTGCAGTGTGGTACCAGGGAAACTCACATTCATAAACTTCCCTTATCTGGCTGTCCAGAAATTTTCCAATAAAATGCCACCATTAGAGGCACGATAAGATCTGAACCCACCACAGGCAAATTTTCAAATACTTTAGGAGGCTATTTGATGATTATCCACCCAGCAGATTGAAAGCAAAAGAAACCAGACTAATAGCACATCCAGTGAAACAGATTTCTAGTGTGAGAAAAAAAGACTCCTCAGACTATGTGGCAATTCACTGTTACTGGAATAAGAAAGATCTGTAGACAGAACTAATTACCATCTGCACAGTCCCAGAGCCTGTCACTCTATTGCCTCATGGGAGTTGTCTTAGATGAGAGCTGGCTGCTTGCTGCTGTCTCCCTGCAGGTCACATATGAATTCCAGGGTGACCATGGAATCAGATGCCAACCAGATACAAAAGACAATTTCCCAGTCAGACTAATTCCCTACAGTGTCCCCAGCGGCTGCAACCCCAGCCAGAACTCAGCAGGCCAGACAAAGCCTGGGACAAACTTTCATCCTCTCCCAAAACCCCTTCTGCTGTCAGGGATCTGTGTCTGCTTTGCACCTTATTGACACAGGTGTGACTAAAGGAGACAGTGTTCTGAAATGCATTACATTTTAGGGTATTTTCCTGCAGTTTTTAAGCCAGCACAATTATAACATTAATTACTTAAGAGTTAATCTTGCAAGCAAAGCAGCTGGAAGGTCAGCAGGAGAGATCAAGCTCTGTCCTGGCAGAATTAAAAGGGATATTGTGTTTAGAGGGATACATAAGGTGATGAATGCTTTCACAGACTTCAAGAACCTTAAAATAAAATCCTCTAGGTTCATATTTAACTGACCAGAAAGATAAACTAAAGAGAAAAATAACCCTTTTCTCCCCCCACAATAACAGTCACATTGCTCACTAGGGAATATCTACCCTTGTAGATCTATGCTTTGTTAAGCAAAGCAGCAATTGGCCCAAAAACTGTCCATGTGCCAGAAGATTAGGCATTATGTGTCTGAATCAGTGTTCACCATTATCTGCTCACCCAGTAATCAGTAATTCCTTTTATCTACAGGGCAAAACTATTCCTACCAGGAACCTTCTGTTGACATTCATAGTACAGTTAAAAGTACAGAAGTATTTTCCAATTAAGCCCACTTCCAATTAAGCCAATTTCCAATTAAGCCTACCCATGTTGATAATCATAAGGTGGACTTGGCTCTTAATATTGTCATTATTCAAAAACAAAAGAGAGGATTAAAATCATATAGGCACACAAAGAAAATTAAGGGTTCCACATTAGGCAGCTGCCTAATTCTCTTTAATTACAATTGCCTAAAAATAACCTCTAAGACTTAACTCTTTCAGCCCTCCATGGCACTTTCAACTGGAATTAGCTGATATCTCCCCCCTAGAAACCCCAATACAGGTGTCAGCTTTTCCCTTCCTCACGAGGCTCTCAAGCAAACATCGTGCCAGTGTTAGTGATGTTCACAGAAGTCCTTAGTGATATTAATATTTCACTTGAGCAATAATAACAGGGGAAAAAAAGGAAAAAAACCTTGAGACAAACTCTTCAGCCATTTAATTTCAACAATTAATGCAAAAGGAATACTATGTCATGGAATACCATCCTTCAGAAACCAAAGTTCAGAATTATTTCTATATTTATTCTGGTTCATGTCACGCTTATATTAAATTTAAAAAAAATCAGCTCGAATACAAGTCTATACTAGAGGAGCAAACAAATCAATAAAAGATTGTTTTCTTGACAAAGAGCACTTTTTTTGGATACAGCACGTATTTAATCACAGAAATTAAAGAGGTTTGTCTCACAAAGACTCCGTTAAACTTCTTAAAAATGGATTTGTCAGCTTACAAAAACCCTCTCAGCTGTTCCTCACAGCAACGCACAACAGCTAAGTTTAACAGGGTTTCCTTTGGGAAAAAGTCTTCAGGAATCAATTCTTTGTTCCAGTCCAAGTCCTCTGTGAACAAATGTTGGGGTTTATGTCACAGACCAGAAGCATAAAACTCATAATTAATATCAAAGTCATTAAACCCCTTATTTAACCAATTAATTTATTGTTCTATGTGTTGAAGGAAAAACATGAGGTTTTGTTTTTTTTTTTTTTTTTTTTTTTTAAAGAAGTTGTAGCTACATTTGGGTGCTAAGATAACATAAACAGTTTTAAATGCTTAATTCAAGCTCAAGATGTTTCTGGAGCCTGGAAAATGGAAATTTTGGAGTCCTGTTTCATTACATGGGAACCTGACTGCAAATCACAGTCATTGCTTCATCATCTTATTCCTGATGAATTTCAAAGTACAAAACATTCCCAGTTTCAGTGTAAAGTTACACTCCATTAGGCAGACTTTTCGTAGGCTTTTTACTCAAGGTAATTTTATAGAAAAAAAAAATCTATTTTCATCTATTGATTTTTTTCTTTGTTAGGAACTTCTACTGCTTTCTCACTTTTCAAGAGTTTCCTTATTTCCTGCCTCAGTGGGCTCCACTCATTGATATGAGAAATGAGCTTCAGCCTTCAGCTTGGAGTCATTTAAATGCTAGTCCTTGACTGAGACTGTTAAACTAAGAATCTGGTTTCAGGATCCAAACACTTGAAAAAAATTCAGCATTTCCAAACCCTACATGCACATCAGAATAAGCCACTAGGTACACACAGCCTTGTAATAGCTCTGTCCCTTGAAGTTAAGTAGCACAGAACTTCAGCTCTTTCTTAATTGCATATCTACTGCAATTCCAAGCCTTTAAGTTTTGTGAGGTTCAGGAAAGATTCTGCTGTTTCTGCAGAGGAAATGAGCACAGACTTTACACCTCACAAAAAAATTAACTCAAGCAGTTTTAGCAAAAGAAAGTTCCATTTGCTCATTTCTTATAAAGAGTAAGAGATTGCATCAGGATTTAAGAAAATTAATGGGAGGATGGAAGTGATGAAACTCCCCACTCTTCATCACCACTCTGCTTTAGACCACATATTTACAGATAGTTTCCCAACTTTTCCACAGCTTGCTTATACTTCCATTAGAAAAGTATCAAGGTTCCCCTTTAATAAAAAAATTAAGTCCATACATGATATACATTCTTCACAGATTCCCATCCTTACCCAAGCACTGCAATTCATTCCTCAAACATAGGTAGAATACCATTAATAATTCAATCTATACTGAAAGCACCAAATAAATAGAGGATATCTAGGCTCAGATGCCAGTAATCTTCACAAAACCTGGGTGGATAAAGTTAAATCACACTAGAAACTAGAGATAACATTTGAGAGGTTGTGTGCACGACTGCACAGTGAAGTGACCAAATGAGAGAATTTACTTCCAGGAGAAAAAGAAATAAATAAAAATTTAGTCATTAAAAAAAAAAAAAAAAGAAAAAAAGAAAAAAAAAAAAAGAGAACACTGCTGTTGGATTTGCCCTTACTCTAGTTTTCAAGCAGCCAAGGCAGTAGCACAATATGCAACAACATATATATATTCTGACAATTGCAAACAGTTCTTTCATTCATAGAACAGAATTTCCTGTTAGGAAAATGCCCATAGTACTTGTTCATTTTAACTTTTATTGTAATCATTGAACTCTTCTGACATTTCTTTACACTGATGTCTCTCTACTGTTAAACTGATTAAAACTAACAGAAAACCTGCTATAACTATTGCTGTAATGTCAGTGTAGGGAGAAACTGAAATTTGAGATCTACTGCAGTGCCAAGAATTTAAGTCACTTATAAAATGCCTGACAGATAAATCAGGGCTTGGGCCACTTTAACTTTGATCACAGAAATTTATGATCGGGTAATCTCTAAGCAAAATATAATTTATTTAATCAGGAATAAATTAATTCAAATAATTGTCATGATAATCAGCCTCTGAAGGGAAACCAAAGCTGAAGTTCAGTGTTAGCTGATAGGTGAAGAAAAGCTGTTGGAATATCAAGGCCATATAAAGCAATTTTATTTATCTCCTAGTTCTGACAGAATGGAGTCACATATGAGTCATAAGAGTTTGAACTGTGGTAAAGTATATCTAAATAAGTGCTAAAAATGACAAGTAACTCAGCTGTTCCTATCCAAGCTGCCTCTGGAAGCTACATTTGATACTTTTCCCTTTGCAGAATACACAGGATTTAAAATTGAATAAATGTACCTTATTTGTGCTAAGGTTTTCCTGCCAGAATGGTCTTGTAACAGCATACATGTTTTACTTTGTTTTGCTAGACAAGGCATGAGCAAACTCAAATAAAGTCCCTCTTTATGGAAGAAAAATAGGACATCTGTGAAAAACCATGATCACGAATAGCAGCCTCCTCTGGCATCCAACTGCAACAATAAATCAGGTCCATCTTAGTCCTCAGTAAATCTGGGCTGTGTTTCACTTTTAGTGCTGTCTTGTATGGTGTTTACTTCATGGCAGAATCTTATTACATTTAATCCTCAAATTACCTCCTCACCCCTGAGCCCTCAGCCTGAGAACCCTTTATAATAATTATAAAGGGTTCAGCCTTACTGAAGCCATGAGGCTGCTTTTCATTTTCGCCACACTCACAAAGCAATGTCATGGGGAAAGGGGATAATTGTTTGCTATTTCTGTGGGGAGGAGGAAAACAGAAATAAAAAGAAAAAAGGAAAGCAAGGAGAGCTTAGAGGAAAAAACCAATTCTGCCCAGAGTAGATAACCAAGCAAATAATTTGGAGGGAAAAACACAAACTCATTTTCTCCTGTGCCAGCATTAGAGGATTTGGGACCAAGGGAAAACAAACCTATGCCACACTCTTTCCTTTTTTTTCCAGTCACAAATCCTCAGGGGCTACCACGGCAAGATGCATTATTTTAAAAAGTGCCAATAGCACTTGGGCAGCCCCCTCCTCCCAGGAGCACCCCGAGGATGGGCACTGCTGGCACACCAGCATGGGTTTAGATAGAAAATAAAAAGCCTGCTGCTCAAACAGAACAACTGCATATTTTCAAAGAAGGGAAATATGTGCAAGCATAGTATTCAAGTCTCATTGTTTGGTAGGAAATACTACAAATTTGTCTGAATTACCTTGTACCATTAAGGTCACAGAATATGCAGAGTTGGAAAGGACCCACGGGATCACTGAGTCATGAAGGCATGGAGATAAACTTGTTGCTTCAATCAGTGCAGGTCCCACCACCAGCACTGCTTTGCAACAATTTCTGTATTTGTATTTGATTTGCCATAACATGCCTAATATGTAAGCAGGATCCTATAAGAGAATTTCAGTAATATATTATAACTTTTTTTTCCTCTCTTTAAGATATTGGCTGCTGGGAAATTCTAGCTGGACAAATAGGAAATTCCTAATCCTGTAAGGACATTCTTAACTACAAAGACATTTTGGAAATGGTCTTACTGAAGGAATTCAAAGTGAAGGAGGCCAAGTAACAGGTAGCTTTAGAAAGCAACATCGGGTCTCAATTCTCCATGCATATGTTGGTTTGGTAAGCAAATCCTGGAGTCAATCTGAAATCAGAGTAATGAAGAGGGATATTTTGACTCTAGAACATGCTAACAGGAGCAGCTGCATCTTAGCAAGAAGGAAGCCAAAGGTTTTGTTCTTAATTTACTTGTACTACACACATAAAAAAAATAATGAGTATTTATTTTGTTTAGTAAACCCTGGTTTAGAAAGCCAGTCCCAGAGGACATTTTTGAAGTGAGCAACTCAGGCTGTGCACACTTTACATGACAAGTTTTAAGCTAAGAAAAATAGCTCACGCTGGAAATAAATCATTCTAGTAATCCACAAATGTCATTGTACAACAATAAGAGAAGTATTGTGAAACTCTACCTGGAGGTGTTCTGGTAGTTTATTTAATAGCACTTATTTAAATTGTTCAGGAGCATGCCAGATTAGTTTAAAGTGTTCATACATCGTGTTTGTTGAGCATTAGCATCGTACAGCTGCTCGTGGTTCACAGGCTTTAAAATTGGTAGGGAGTTATTAATGGAGTGGAGAGATTGCATACAGGAGTTACATTAGGGGAATGTTGTTGTACAACCAGTCTCATAACTCAGTTTAATGCTTCCCACTGAAAGTTTAGGCACAACTGACAAAGCAGTGGCAATAAATTTAACTCTTTCTATTCTAATTAGCACACTGCCCCTGAGGTGCCAAATCCACAGTGACACAAAAGAATTCCAAAAAACCAACTGCTTGTTCTATCACAGCCTCTCCAGTTGTGACACAAATGACTCAGTTTTTGCCATGTGCCCAGAGTTACTAATTTGAATCACCCAGAAATTACATTACCGTGCTAGGAAGTGGAGTTTGAGAGACTTGGACTGATCATGTGGAACCAGCAGTAAAACATTGTAAGATTTTTCAGTAATTCACATGATATTATCAGTTTACTGGAGAGATGTGTTATGATATACAGCAAATGGGGGTTTTAGGGTTAATGCCACAAGTCCTATTCCTCAAGTCAGCTTCGTTATTTTGGAGGTGCTTAATATTTGTCTGCAGTGGAAGGAAGTAGTTTTTCCTTCTACTTGATCTCTAGTCACAATTTGAAAGTTAAAAAGGATCCAAGCATTTTTAAGTTAATTCACAGCAAAACAAACTATTATGGCCTTGATAAAATAATCAGTCTGTAGTGCCCTGAATGTCTTACCAAACCATTATCCGGTCTTTGGAAATACCTGGTATTTAAAATGACTCATAGCCATCAGAAGAACTTCAGGCTCCAATAGAGACATAGAGATGACTTGTTCAGTGCTTCATGAGGGCACCAAAATTCAGCACTCTCTAAACATTATTAAACCCTGGATTTACAATTAATACTTCAGTTTTCTTTAATAGAAGACACTTATATTGTTTCATCACATTGATTCTCACTAAAGTACTATTTTAAAAGAGTTCAGAAAGCACTTATGGCAAATAAATTCTTTGATATATATATTGGAGCTCCAAAGGTTATGCAGGAAATTTGGAGAAACACTAATATATGGAACAGTGTGGCACAGAGGTATAAAAGGAAGAATTCCACGTGGCACTCCTTGTTTTGCTCTGAATGTCTTACAGGCAGTGTTGATAAAAATAAAATGGCCAGGGAAAAAGAGCAAAAATAACATAGCAAAAACCTCATAACTTCTAATACTGTATATAAACCAAGTATCACTTCTTTCCTTTTTTAAAGTATCCTCTCCTAGAAATATTTTTTTAGAGAAGCTTTTGAACTTTTTCTGGACACCCAGAACAAATATAAGAATTTTAGGAGCAGGCAACCATGTGTTTTAGTTCTCTCTGCATATATAAATTATGGATAAGAACAATACTAAAGAGAAGGACTGGCACGTTGTGTTTTTTTCTGGAAAGTAAAGTTCGGTTTCAGGAGAAAAAGTTATTCTTGGTCAGAATCTCACCTGGCAGAATCAATAACCTACTGAGTATGGGAGAGGGGAGGGAAAGAAACAGAGTCCCATGTCAGAACAATTCCCATCATTCCCATTCCTAAAGCATTCATCTTTCAAAACCAGATAGTAAATAACGGCAGGAAATCAAAGGAGAAAAATATGTTTTGTCTGAAAATGCAGGGTTTTTTGACTCAAAAAACTCAGCTCCTTTTAATTTTAGCTTTAGAAAAATATAGTTTATCCATTTATATTTTACATAAGTATATTACTCAATAGATTAAATTTGCTACTGCTTTTTGACTTCAGTCACTATAGAATCTGAAAAAAAAAAATCCCATAAATTGCAGAACTAAGCATGAAATCCAGAAGATATTTTGGCTATTCTTGGCTTGCTGAATTACAGGGTACAATTGTGCCACAAGTTAAAATTTCCCCAAACTCTAAACAGAACAACCAACCAACCAAACAAAAAAGACACGTTGATAAACTGCTACAGGAGCAATCCACCATTAAAACTTCCTAATATTTTCTAATCTTTCAAGCAGCCAGGCCAGGATTCCAAAATTTATGTGGCATTGCATTTAGATGAGGCTCTGGAGTACTGAGCAATAAGTTTAGAAATATTTGACTCGGAATTTTCTCTGTTGCCATATTGCAACTGAAAATATCATAGTTCAGGCTCCAACGGTCACAGAAATAAAAATAAAAGCTAGAGACGATGTGAAAAAATATGGTTTGAAACACCATCACACTGTTGAATTCAAGAATTTAGAAGCAGAGAAACAGAAAAACATTTTAAAGTTGGTTTTAATTTGTGGGGTTTTTTGTTTGTTTGTTTGTTTTGGTTTGGGGGTTCTTTTTGTGTATTAATTCAAATTGTTTTCAACTGCAAAGAACGGTGTGTCTGTGAGTGGGGTAAAAATCAGAGAGGAGACAGCAGATTATTCCTTGTCAAAGGAAATTTGTAGCCATTTCCAGGAATTAAAGAGCAATATGTTTAGACCACTTTGTAGCCCACATTCATAGGACTGATTAACCTTTAAGAGACAATATTTAACTATTAACTTTTTTAAAATCACGTATTTGACAGGGACATTGTACAAAAGCATGCAGGTGCACCTATGAAAAGTTTATGGAGCAGCAGGAATGCTTATGGGCTCCCTGCTAGTCTCTCTTACTACCTTCTACAAGGTAATTTGAAAATTCTCAAGCAAAAGCAGCAGCAAAATGCATGAGAAAGGCAATTTTTTTCCTTTCAAATACTCTGAGGAGGTGGGTTTGTCTTTTTTTTTTTTTTTTCCAGTTCAAAGGCAGTGAGATAAAATGAGAATATACAGTTGTCAAGAGATAGATGTTAATTTGCAGTTAATCTGCATGCAGCTGTAGAGAGTTGGTGAGAATTTTGGGGGACTGAGAGAAAGTAGCACTGTAGAAACTGAGCTGGAGGCTTTGATCTCCTCCTCTCTGGTCTCTCAAGAAGCATCATTTCAATCAGGGCTGCCAGTGAAGCTCAGAACCTGGAAGTTCTTTCTCCAAAATAAAACAAGTGGAAAGATGCAGGCAGAGAACAGCTCCTTCCCCAAAATCCAAGTGGGACCACGCCTTGGGAATTCAGAACATGGATATAGAAGGCATGTCAAGGGTAATCAGGTCTAGTTGGCAGATTGATATTAATTATTGACAACTTCACTGTGACCTTTAAGAAGTATTTCAAAAAGAAAAGACAGTGTGGGTCAGACTAAATCTATGTTGACTTCTTCCAAAGATGATTTTTTGTTACTGTGTACACCTGCAGCAATGAAACAAAGTGAAATTATATATGGTTTGGAGTGCACACTCAACCTGAAGACAGAGCAACTGGTCTTTTCATATTATTTCTCCCAGGTGAATTCAAAATTTCATTACAGGTTTTGACTAAGGTATTCCATGAGTAGCAACACAGCAACTCTTTCCTCTAAAAGTTCTGAACACTCAGATAAGCAAGCCAGTTGCAGATAAAAAAAGTGTTTCAAAATGGAAAATAGAAAGCTGTGATTTTTTGAGTCAATTAGATGACATTCAACATCCAAGGAAAGGGAAACAGGTAAATCTGAAGAGTTTAAAAAGCACTGGGAATTCTGTGGAGCTGCAGCAAAAAGAATGCTATTTAATAAAACCACACAGGGAATAATTCAGCTCAGTTCTGAAGTTCTTCATCAAATACCTTAAGACTATCTTAGAAATTATAATACAAAGGACAGCATGGTTCAGCAGACACAACCATCCAGCCTCTAACTGCAAGTACTGTAGTGCCTTACAGCAATAAAATAATTAAAATCTATTTCTCAAAGAGGCCATTTAGCTTCTTCAGTCAACTGTTTTGAAAAGGAGCAGATCTTCATCACCCACCCCACCACTACCACGTCTTTTCCACAGCAGCATAATGCAAAGTAGAGCCCATCAGACTTAACTGTATGCCAAGCTAATAAAAGCAGCAGATTGCATCTTAAAAGCTGATAATTAAATTGATATCAGAGGCTATAGAGCTACTAGTCCTATTCTGCTCTGTTAATCAGATGCAGAAGCTCAAACTAAAAGGATCTAAAACAAATAAAAGGCTCCTTGATACAAAAACCTGGATGTTTATATATGACATACGATGTTGTAGAAAAGCCTCCCACACAACCAAATTCCTTAACTTCTGAAACTGCTTATAAATATTAATACAATACCATAATCCATTTAATTCTCAACATCTTTCTAAATTTGTAACAAGGATTTCACAAGTCAACTCTTTCATCTTCAAATACATGCTAAAATGTGAAGGCAAGAACTGTCACTTAAAAACCACCTACAGCCTTAAAAAAAAGAGAGGGTATAACCTGCTGCTACAGCTACAGTTAATTCCCCAGAAAAATTCTCCACAAAACTCTAGAGAGCCAGTTTTACTCACAAGCAGTCTTGAAAATACCCAATAAATAAATAGGGCTGTATTCTGGATTGTGTTAATTGAGGCTCCAGTCATGGATATCTTTCCTTCCGTGAATACAAAAACCCCACCAAAATGTGATCTTCAGGTACAATTTACACAGCTTTGATATCAACAGAAGTAGCTCAGGAATCAGTTTAAAGGCTGCTTCAGTACTGCTTGTCCCAGTAACAAAGATTATCTCCCAAATGACTGTCTGAATTCTTGTTGCAGAGCAGGAACTTGCTTGGTCGCTTTGAAAAGAACCTTTCTGCACTGGAAAAGGATCAGGAAACGCAGCAAGTGATTATTAGAATTTTAGCAAAGCAACTGAAAACTAGAACCAAGGACTTGCAGTGTCATATTATCGATTAGATCCGGGTCTGCCGTGTGATGTTACTCTAGTTAGCATGATGAAAAAGGCCTACATTAATTAGTACAATAATTAAACTCCTCACTGTTCAATTCAATAAATCAGTGGACAAACAGCATAATTTATTCTTCTCCTTGGCTAAGGAATACCTCAGACAGCAATTTAGAGGAGACATCCATTCCAAACTCTAGTCAATAGTGTTTGCCTATTTTAATAATTGAATAATGAATTATTTGAATTATATACCTCCCTATATAAAGAACCTAAAAGGTCTTTAACTCCCAAGTACTTGGTTAATTATCTTTAGGATTTTGGCACTTCTGCTAAAACTTGAAGTATACATTAAAATGACATTTTGCAGGGGGGTTATGGGGTTCTCTTCACACACAGAAAAATTTAGTTTAATCCTATATTTAAATATTCTTCAGTTCATACAGGGAAGGAAAAGAAGTGCACCACAACATTTTCTTTCTTACCAAACAAATACCTAAACCAAGATAAATTCCACACTACATATACAATCTTAACTTGCAGCATAAATCTTCCAGCTGCACAATTTAGAAGTAGTAATGAGTCATACAGTCATGATAGAAATAAAGATATTCAAATGTTAAAGATAAAAGTCATTTCCTGCCATGCTACCCTGTTATGTCAGTTTGGAGGGATTTCACCTGAACTCTCACGCAGGTTGGGGCCAAAAAGAAGGTCCTAAATGTTAATACAAATTAGCTGGCTATCTTCAGCCAGCAACATGGACTTTTAAGTCTCAAGCAGAGGCTCCCATTAAATTCTAAACTGTGACAGTATCTCTAAAATATCTGGTTAGATTCCAGAGGCCAGGAAAAGATATTTTCAAGAACTGGCCATTCACTGATATCATTATCCCCCAAACAAACAAACAAAAAAAGTTCAGAATTCTTCATTTCCAAGCTTGGAAATATGAGAAGGCAAATTCAGGTTTAAAGTCACTATATATTGCAAAGTCACAGTGTAACAGTTAATATGGAAATGAAGTTTTCCAACACAATGATTGTCTTTTGTTGGGCTTTGTTTGGGTTTTAGGGGGTTTTGGGGGTTTTTGTTGGTTGTTGGTTTGGTTTTTTTTGAACATTAAGAATTCAAATCCAGAGTAGGAAAGAGAGACTGACAAGAACCTCAGTGTGGAAAGGAGGAAATTCAGAAAGTTATTGAAAAAGCAGTACTAAATTTCTTCCTTTACACACATTACTAAGAGCTTTTACACCAATTCTTCAACATAATGGTTTGATGCCTCCAGACAGCTCAATCAATCACATTGTTTGAAACAAGCTGCACACAGCTTTCATAAAACCCAATAACTCTGCAATCTCTGAGTGGAAAGCTGTAAACAGAAATAGAAGGAGACATGCCTCAAAGAGCATAGAGTATAAAACCAGGGGGTTTACACCTCTTTTTTTTTTTGGAAAATACACCTATTTCTCTATTACAGACAGCTCAGTAAAGTAAAGTAAAAGAAACAAATGATAATATTAAAAAAAAAAAAAAAAAAAAAAAAAAAAAAAAAAAAAAAAAAAAAAAAAAAAAAAAAAAAAAAAAAAAAAAAAAAAAAAAAGCAAAACCCAAAACGACAGCTCTATCATTTTAGTGGGCTGCATTTAAAGTACCACAGCAAGCCCTTCAGCCACACAGAGTTTGCAGCTTTGACAAAAATGGTTGAAACATCTGAAGCAGAAACAGATGCAGCAGATTTCTGTTCCTCATTGGAGCAGTTTCTGCCAGTGTAGCTGCACCACAGTTACCACTGCACTCCGAAACAACCACACAGACCCACTCAATAGATGCAGGATTTCTAAAATTCCATGTGATTTCTGGGGTTCTGTTTAGTATTAATCAGTGAGGTTGCAGCACAGAACTACACAGAATAGGCACAGATTTCAATACTGTTTGTACAAAACTATCAGTATTGATCCGAGGAGCCACTGAACACTCAAAAATCAGAGGCCGACTATGGGCCTATCATCTTGAAAAAAATACATCTTGTATCTGCAAGGCTACAAAGTATCTCAAAAATAAATAAGACTATTATATTTTAGCTATTTCTTAATATTTTGTGCCTTTTTTTTTTACTCAGATATTAAGACTTTATTGGCCACACTAATCTGTTTTATTGGAGAAATAGGACGAGACAAAGAAATATAAGAACACTCCCTGGCACTCATCCCTTCCAGAAGCATAAAGGGATTTCTGAACTTAAAGGAAACATCTTTTGATCCCACAGAGCAGCAGTGAAAATCCTTTCTTTATTAGCACATTTATCAGCACCAAGTTCTTGGCTGGTTCTTCATGTTCTGTTTTGTGCAAGTAAGAGCAGAAAGAACAAAATCCTTCAGTCTCACAGATGCTTTGTTTAGACATCTGCACTATCCTGTGAAATCAATCTCATCGTGGACACAATGCATTTCAGGGGTCTAAACATGGACAGGTGTTTAAATGCAGAGTTGCAGTTGCACCGAAATATAGGCCAAGGAGCAGCAAAGCTTCACCACCAGGTTTCTTCATGTTAGGACAACACTTGGTCTTATTTCTTTTTGCCACTTCTGTCACTCTGTTCCCCACTGTAAATAAGTATCTTTTGGCATTCTTGCCTTCTCCCACCAGCATCTCTAATGGACTAGCTGTTTACCTCACTGCAGCTAATAAGATCTCTGTCGTTTTATTGCTGTTTTATGTGTTACATACATCAGATTTTTCATCTGCTGGCAGGAAGCCTGAGCGATGTGTCCTCGGTGAGGTTTCACTTATTTCCCCTCATTGCTTCCTGAAGAAGCTACAGGACACAAATAATCATTCACAGTTTTTTCTTTTTTTTTTTTCCAGAGTGCTTTGGGCAAATGTGTCACATTGAGTTATTCTGCTCTCTGATAAATATTTGAACCTGGAAAAAAAACAACAAACAATGTTGAAGCCAAGATAGACAGTTTGAAAGTAATAGATCCTTGGAGGAAAGGAGAGCAGCCTTGAAAAAAAGAATTACAGCCTAAGGTAGGCACATTAAAAGTCCAGCAAATCTCATGGCAGGCACTGTGAGCATATCCAGCACGGTCATGAAAGAGATATCTAGCAGTAATTTTGTAGAAAAGGGTAATTTTGACCAGCTCAAGTTGATTTCGAGAACAAACTACCACATGAGATTCCATTATGATTCTTCAGAAATCTCCCCCACAGGGTGCAGTCCTGTCCCTATCAGGTGTGCTGCTCTGAAAGAGAACAGTGTAGGAAAGTTTGGGGGGTTGGTGCAGCATTGGGATGTCATAAAAGCAGCAGATTTAGAGTTCTGCTCACTGCCTTTCTATAGGGCAGTCATGTTACAGGCTCTGCTTTTAACCCTTAATAATTTATTAAGGAGAAAGGAAATCTGACACTGTTATGAGTTTTGAGCCAAGACTGAGTCTCCAGAAAGTACTATAATATTGCAGGTTAGCATAAGCACAGAAATCATTGTAATATATTAGCTGAATTCCCCATTGCCCTTTTCTTACACAGAAAGTGCTTACAATGACTTTCTTTCTCTTTAGGAAAGAGGGAATTTATAGAACATTAGAGAAATGAAAATTAATCCACACACCTCTATGAGCATAGCTTTCTTATCCCCCCCAGTAATGTCATTTAAACATTAAGCAGCAAAGGGATAGCATGGAGTTTTTCCAAGGTAAATTTGCTATTAAAAATAAGACTCAGTGCTATTCACTGAAGAAAATGAGCTAAAACATCGGGATGAGCAGGACCTCACATTCACCAGGTCAGAATACTGACAACACCACAACAACATCCTGATTTAACCAGTCAGTTCTAGTCACACATGCTGGAATTTGCTTGTATAACATGCCTATCTACTTTACAAGTAAATACTTTGTTACACCTATAATTTCTTACTGTTAGGACCTCACTTAGTATTGTCTTCTTTATGTTGATAACATCAAATTTAAGAGCCACAGTGCCAAAAACAAATGGAAGAGGCTGTTAAAAGAGACTTGGATTTTTGCAGCCCTGGTTTCAGCAGAAGGTTTATTCTATGTAAGTAAATCAGTCTCAGTCCAGCTTAACTCATATATTCTCACTGTGAACCTGACTCTTGCAAATGCTTCATCACATATCAATTGATTAAAATCAAGGTATGGAAGTAAAAATGATCACTTGAACTATTTTTTTGCCTTTTAAGTGACTTTTAAAATACTACTTCTTGCAGGCCTAAGTTTATAGGAGAATATCTTTGCTGGGTGAATACTAATACCTTTTGAACACTCATTCAATAAAATAAAACTTGCAGTTTGTTTTGAAACCAACCTGTGGTAACTCAGGACTTCAGGACTGACAAACTATTGCATTCAAAAAGCTGCTTGTTGAAAATATTATTTCATTTTTTATGAATACAGTGGCACAGAACACAAATAATGACTCAACAGGTCTCCCTATAATTTCAGCTTTATCTTCAATGCAATGCATCAAAAAACCCTAAAAATTTAAGGCCTAAGTCTTTAGAAGAAACCCAAAGAAACACCTGGGCAGAATATCGAGCAGCTAAAAATGTGAATTACAAAACATGATCATAAATGGACTAGACTGACTCTCCATTTCCACCACATGAACCCACTCTTCCAAATAAATTGGTGTTCTAATAAGTCATCTGCAACCAGTCAAACCACCCAGAAAATATAAATTCAGATGTAAAAGTAGAACTCAGACTTGTAAAACTGAGTGAAGTTCCAAAGCTTTAAGTAAATTAACGTTTAGAACACAGTATTTCAATAAGCTCTAATTCAGGCCTATCACGACCTACAACTGCAACTTTGTTCCCTCTTTCTCTCCTGTCTCTTTGGTATTAGCTCATGTCCCTGATCTTAAATTTGCTGGTGACACATCAGGCAAGGACAGTGTCTTCACAAGTTGATGCAGCACAGTGGGCACTTGAGTGCAACTTGAGGTTTTGACTCCATCAACACACGCAAATGCTGCGAGTTCATTTAAAGTCTGAGCATGCACATGTTTTCAAATTCGAGTTTTTGCAAAAACATCAGTATTGGGTAGTTATCTACACCCTTAATTTATCCCAGTTGACATGAAATCCATCAGGACTCTCACACAGTGACCAAAATCACGGCTTCTGGAATTTTATGGCCACATACCTCAATCTAATTCCTACAGTTCGAAATCACTTGAATGAACTTTGAAGTTGTGCTAAGTAATAATGTCTTGGGTCGTTAACTTTAACAATGCCAGCCTGCCCTCGTGATTGCATTTACTTTAATTAATGTAAGTTGGTCATTAACGGCACACTTAACAGAAAGGGCTGCTTTAGCATATTGCCAGTTCCTAACAAATAAAGCAATCTCAAAGTGCTTCAAGCAAGACTGGACATCAGCTCTTGCAGGTAGAGACAAAAAGACTCAGCCACCATTTTTTAATTTTTTTTCTTAATTTAGGTGTAACAGGTTTAATTGTCGTGATAAAAACGCAGCCCACATTTTATCACATTTCCTTTGATTTTTGCAATACTAAATTGCATTAATTATAAAAAGCCTAAGGATATATCCAGTGATTCCATGCAAGATTATTAAACTACTAGATGGAGAAATGTTGTCCTACCACAGCAGGACTGTTTTTTTTTTGCCAGAACACTTATATTCCAACCTCATTCTCCCCTCACACAAGGTTTCAATTTCTGGTAAAAACTTTGACCAAGTCAAACTTCGCTCAAGGGATGAGTGAATTCAAAACAGCTTTATGCAATCTTTCATAAGGTTTTGAGGGGGAAAAAAAATTAAAAAAAGAGAAAATCCTCCCACTACCAGAAATAAATATACACAGTAAGTACAGAAATATAGGATACAGTAGAAAGCTCAGTTTCTAAATACTCTGTTTCATAAAAGTGCTAATCTGCATGGTGACTTGAAACTTGAAGACTGCTTACTACATTTTCCAAAGCCAACAGAGGTTTCTTCTGTGTAAATGTAATATTTAAACAAAATATTTTAGGAAAAAAACTCATGGACAGACCTAAATTAGTGATCTGAACTGGGTGACTGTAAAACACACCCCACTGACACAAGACACAATTTGATGCCAGAATGACGCATCAGGTAGAGCTGACACACAAAACAGGAAAACAAAAGGAAGCTCATCAAGGGAAAAAAATAATTTCCTTGACTCTTCCTTCTCCATCCTGAAAGGAAGAAATGAGAATACAGACCTACTTAGGGCTGCATGACATTGTCACGGGATTCATTACCACAAATGTTTTCACTGGCAGACAATGAGAGACTAAAGATGGAGGAAGAACAAGAAATAATTCCAGATATAAGATTTCTTTTGGATGATTCAGAAAGCCATTTGTCTGCCAGCATTAAGAACAATTTACTCTGAGAACCATCTGTGGAAGATCACTGCACCTGAGGCCTGGCAAAAAGCACATTTCTCTTTTAATGACTCATTAGCTCACTTTCTCCTCTGAGAATAATAAAGCTTCCATTCCTGTCTTAGGAGGTGAAACATTTGGGGAAAGTGAGAGAAAAATGGCAAAAACCAAAGGGATGGCAAAGAAAACAGCAGAAAACGTGTTGGAGAGGGAGAAGCGCCACATCCACCCCCCAAAACCTTGATTTTTGTAGTTATTTCCTTCCATAAGATTGTTCCCTCCATCAGAAGAGGGATGAAGGATTCATCTGGAGATATTAAGTGTCAAGAACAGGTGGGTGGCAGTCCCTTCAGACATCTGTAACCAGGGAGGAATCTCAGAAGTACCTCCAAGTCCCTGCACGTTGATCAATGTACCATCTCTTGCTCTGCAGGCAGGTTCTGACAGAGCTACACAATGTGCTCTGCTCCTGCTTGGGAACTTGGTTTTTTCATCACAGTCTCAAGCACTAACAAGGAAAGCCTGTGTTTAGATTAAATGCAGAGGTATAAAAGTGGCAGTGTATTTTAAAGGATAGTCTATGTTTGGGAGGGATAATTATAAAAATGTGAATAATCCTAGAAACTGTTTACATGCCTGACATGAGAAATCAAGTGGTTGCAGACACTCAAAACATTTACCACCTGAAATCCAGCTTTCCTAAGTACAATCTGGAGCTGGAAAATCAGCTTAAACAGGTAAGGAGAGGGAGAACTCAGATAAAATTAGGTGGAATTAGTCACTACAGGAATCATAGCAAGACAGCAAGCCTGCAGAGGGGACAAGCAGTTACAATGTTTTCTCCCAGCTGTCAGTGCCAAGAGATATCACAAAGTGGGATCCCTCTATTGCCACACCACCCTGATCCTGCCCACTTGACTTCATTATAATCCTCCTTTCTCCTGACTGCCCAGAACAGTGGATACCACCCCAGGAAATGCTGCCCCTAACGTGGGAGTTACTTGGCATGGAAATCACTCCTTAGCTCTCACATGGGAATGCATTTCTAAAGGAGCTGAGAAAAACAAAACCAAACTAAAGTAATTAATATTAGGGCAACTGAAGATTGACAAGTTGTCAATGTGTAGGCAAGTTATAAAGCTAAAACAATAGAATACAAATTATTGTCTGTGTTCATCTATATATATAAATGCAAAACAACCTCTCCAACATTTAAGAGGAAAAATAAGGATAATTATACTGGGGGATGGGGATCTAAGAGTGTACAGTGATTTAGAAGGCTTTAAGCTCTATCAAAAAAAAAATGCCAGGCAGTAGTCTGTAGCTTAACATCACATGGCAGATGGGAAAAAGACTGAGAAACTCAATTATTCTAAGAGGTTTTATCTAAATCTTTTAGAAATTCTGCCACAACTCCCACCTAAGAGATGTGCCTTCCAAACTATTCCTTCAGAGGTAAAAGCAACTGGTATTATCAGTAAACTGTGAATAATATCTGACAGAGATCACTCATTTTAAAGGCATGATCTGTTTGCCATACTATTGGCATTCCCATATCTCCTCTTCCAAGGTTTTACCTTGGTTTCTCACATACCTGCTACAGCTTTCATTCATCAGGGCAAGCATGGCACTTGAAAAAAGTGCTTTCTTTAAATCTGGTTGTTGGACAAACTCACCCATCAACGTTGTTGCAATTCCAGAGGACACGTTCGGGGATAGAGATGGATGTACAGGACATCAAGTTCTGAGCTGTGCTTCACAAGAGCTTTCACAAATCCTATTAAAAATGACCATTTTTACCTTTCATTTGCTCACTGACCTCCTGCGTGGAGGAAGGAGGTGGCTGAAAAGCCCAAAGCTTCTGGGGAATTCATCTGGAAATCATTTCCCAGGTAGAACCATGGTGTAATCTTTCCCCTCCTTGACAAGATACATTTCAGGAGAAGTCTGACAATACCAAAGGGCTTTCAATCCAGCAGATTCCACAGTGGGATTTCTAATTCTCCAGAGGCAATATAATTTAAAACTTGGTGTAACTGAGCTTATTATATACATATTAATACTAAAAAAAAAAATAAAAAAATACAAATTAAGTTATATTTCTGCTCCACAGGCACTTGTAATTTGATTTGAGGAAATGCTACAATACATGACAGATGCAGAGGGACAAAAGCCAGCTGTTTTCAGCATGCCCACACGTGCAGAGGTTTTTGTCATGCCCAATCACATTGAGCAGAGAGGAACAAAGAGTCAGCTAAAACCAGTTTTTCACTGGTTTTTGCAGCAAGGCTTGCATAGGTTTGTGTCTGGGGCTATGCTTTAGTTGGTTGGGGTTTTAAGAGTGAGCAGAACTGGAAATTGTTGGCAAGCTTCCAAAAAGAATACAGATGAAGTGTGACAGGAGTAAGAGTGTTAAACCTAAGTCTTGCTGCAATGGAAACATAAGGCAACAGACAGGCTGATTAAAATCAACATTTTCCTCTGACTATTCTGGCCCTCCAGGACATGGTCCAGAGACCAAATTGCTAGAAATTAGTAATGCCTTGTTCATTACCCCAAAGGCATAGACTTGCACACAGGGATTTGAACATATAACTTGAAAAACTCACTGCTGTCCAAACACGACACTTCTACAAAAAGGAGGAGAAAAAAACCAAACCAAAACAAAAAAACAAACAAACAAACAAAAAACACAAAACCAAAACCCGAGAAAAATATACAGATTTAGATACAAAAAGGCATTATGGTTTCACTTGAAAAGAATATTTTTCTTGAGTGTTTTAATTTCAAGCTCTGCATACATCAAGTAAAGCCCTAATTAGGCATAACCAAAAGATCCTTCTCTGATCACTAGAGGGCCAAGGCATTAAGTGCTATCAAATCCATAAGTTTATGTTATTAAAAGATGAACTAAGGTTTGGGGCTTAAAAAAAATTGGGAAAAAAAAAGAGGCAATAATGATTAATGCAGTTATTGGAATTCTTAACATCAGGCTACACTTAAAACATTCTATAGAAATTACTGAGCAGCTTTTGAGTTACACATAATGCCAGGTGATTATGTAGCTACCTTCAAAGCCAAGGAAAGGTTATGCTACCTTGACCCTTCCCCCCCCCCCCTTTGAGTCTGTAAAAATCCAATAATACCTCAAGTCTAGAGAGGCTTCATTTGTTTCCAGAATTATTATTTGTAGAGCCACTCCCTGCAAGAATCTTTCCTTTAAAACAAACATTTATTTGTCAAGGACAGACTAAAATAAACTTGCTCTGTGATGCACACAATAAAAAACTTTCTTTGTGAATACAAACTAGTATCTTCAAAGCATGTCTCAACTGAAAACAAACACTATAAGCTTAGATTTCTTATTCTTTCTCATAAATATTGAAAATTGTATCTCCAAAAATGTTTAATGAGTGCTTTTCCCTAAGTTTGCCTCTGGTATCAAAGGTCTATATGCACCAAGGCCAACTGAAACGCAGAAATATCACATTAACATCAAATAATCAGTGAAGCCAATCAGTCAAAAATCAGGTTTGAAATTTTTATCCTCAATTTCTAATAATGACTCCAGCAAATACTCTAGGAATACAGGTATTCAGCTGTTAAAAGCAGAGCTATTGCATGAGAAATAACACATTACTTGGTACAAACAGAGCAACGTTTCCTAATTCTTTCTCAAGAACAAATGTCCCAACCAACCAATGCCTACCTGAGAAGAGGGCTACCATTCAGTACAATATATTTATTATATATAATCCAAATCAGAGCAAGCTGCCTTTCAGTGATCCATGACATTTAAAATCAAGATGCTTGACAGGAACTATCAGCACCACAGCACGATACACAGGACAGAGGGGAAAAAAAGTAATTTCATATCCAAAGAACTCTCTTGAAACCAACGTTGAAGAGCTTAAACAGGAAAAAAAAAAGACACGGAAAGATCACTGTAATAACATTTGGAGCATATATTATTCATGCATAGTTTTAAATCTTATTATTTTGGAAGAGTGACACAGTTATAATTCTCAAATTTTGGGGTTTTCAATTTTTTTTTCCCCAATAGCCTGAGCTTGAAGGGATCCTCAAGATTTTCATAAGGGTGTGTCAAAACTTAGAGAGCAGAAGTTTCCTCTCTCACCCATGCTGGAGTTGTCCACAAGCAAAGCAGAGTGTTACTTTCAAGTGGGCTGTTGGTCAGTAGAGCTGGTACTTCTGGAGTTTGTTGGATAGACCATTAAGAGGCTTTTAGAGTGCTAATCACTCCATGGTCACACTCAAAATCTGGTCTGTAACACAAGTTATACTTCTGAAGAAACAGAATTTGAATTTACAGACCCTCCATTTAAAAATAAATAAATCTGTTGTGTAAAGAAAACAATCATCATCTGCTTGTTGTAAAAAGTTTTTAGTGTACTTAATTGCAAAGATGGGTCAAAAATTTCATTATTGACTTAATATTTTGTTAAACTAGGGACACTACCCAGTCTGGAGCCCTGCCACAGAACACGGATTTAATGATGTTTGAATTACCTCTTCTGAGAATTCTTGATTAGAAGGTTACTTTGGATCCCCAGCCAGATTGAGATGATAGTCTTTTGTTAAAAGCGTGATCCCAAAATACACAAAAGATGTTGTTGGAGAAGTGACCATTCTGTCCAATACAGGTACACAGTTTGCATTTTAACTAATAAAAATAGAAAGAACATTTCTGAAGGGGCATTTGCATCTGCAATTTGAGACTATTTCTGCAATAGCACTAAACTGGCAAGTTTATGGAACAAATGTGATTAAGTGATAAGCATATTCTTCTTGAACAGCATGATGCCAACTAAAACAGCAAACTGAGGAGTCCAATCCTTTATCCTTCTTATTCCAATAAGGGAATCTAACCAAGCATAACCAATCCTGATTGCAAAGAATCTACAATTACAAAGAAATTGCTTCAGAGACTTCTCTATAAACATCATGATGCACTCAAAGACAGTTGTTATGATAACTTAGGAAGTTCAAAATAATCAGTGCTTAATAACTTACATTCAGAACCAATGCACAGAAATTAAAGGCTTATTTATAGCTAATTAAATTTTGAGAGGAAGTTATAGAATTTGTAAGGACAATACATTTCCTATGTAAAGCACCATATTTCAAGTATTCCGGGCCAAAAAAAAAAAAAAAAAAAAAAAAATCAAGCTGAAATTTTTCATAGAATCACAGAACACAGAAGCTGGACATTGACATGTAACATGACATACTAAATCCTTAAGCATCTAAAATCTCTGTTGTGGATCAAGCCATTAAAATAGAGGCCAGAACAAAACCAACCAAGCCTCTCTAGAATTGGGATAGCCCAAGGAACAAGTAAACAGTTCCTGCTCCACCCAGCAGCACCAGCAGGTTTATTTCCCTGATGTATCTTGTTGCTAAACTAGTAAAGATGTTGCAAGTGCAGCTACTTACAGAGATTACAGCTTGCAGGAAATCAAATGAGTGTGTTTTACAGGGTGCATTTGAAGAGAGAAATAATTAGGCAGCACTGATGATGAGGGGTTTACTTCAGGGGTTTCCAAGAATCCTTCTTCTGTACTGCAAGTTCATCTTAATGAGATTTGAACAAGTTATTTAGGCAGTTATAAATCACAATTGAAGGTTGTCTGATTTATAAGTAAGCTAAAATATTTTCCTGCAGAGCCCTAAATCTTAAATAATAGCTTTCTACATAGCATTTAAATAACTAATCTGTTGCAACATGTGATCTTCATAAGGTAAGCCCCCAGAACACCACCATAAAATGAGTTTTAGACTGGGAGAATGCACAATATTGCATTTCTTTCACCTTGCAAGATTTACTCTTGGGCACATCAAGCGAATGTAATTTATTGCTATGTACAAGCACACCACAAGCTAGATTTGCGTAGTGTCTGTATTACTGTGTTGCAAACACTTATCTTCCATACTATTCCCTTCACATAATACTCTCCTTTTCTTCAAAGAGCTACCTCGACACAGAGAGGAAGAAAGGAAGAATTATCATCTCTGCATAGACAGCCAAGAGGAACGGAAAGGCTTAGTTACTTGTTGAAAGGGATACAAGAATCGAGTCTTTTTCCACAGAAATCTCTGCCTCAAGATTGTCATTCCTTTTAAAGTAGCCTGGGAGATTTCTGAAACGCTCCTCGAAATAACAAGGCAATCCACACCTTCATTCAGGCTCTAACGGGTCTTTCTGAAGAAGATAAACTGTTTACTAAAGCTAAACCCAAGCCAAATTCACTCAGCCAGGAATCCACCCAGCAGTGAGACTTTATCACGAACCTTGGTGGATATTAAAGATTAAAATCCCACTGCTGGAAGGGTTCAAGTTTTATGTTTAAAACCATTCTCTTTATTTTGGTCAAAGCAAATTATTTGGAAGTCTTTTTTAAGAATAGTGCCTTTGAGAAGTTTAAGATGTCACAAATATTAGAATACAGAAGAACTCGTGTTTTATTCTTATCACAAGAACGTTCCAGCACTTTCTGAACTACAAAAAATAAAGAAATAAAACACAGGTTAACAAATTAAAAGGCAATCTCAATCAATAGTAAGACTGGTTTTGTTTATTAGGTTCTGTTCCCCAGATGAAATACGTTTTTCCTAACTTTATGACTTTGATAATCTGTACCTCAAGTTTAGTATTAAGTCCAAGATCTTAAACTGTGTGACAGCAAAGAATTCATCCAAATCAATTATGAAGAAAGGCACCGTTGCAGAAATAGGCAGGACCATTATTTCCCCAGAGCATGTGAAATAAGTCATGTGAAAATCTCCAGCAGCTCATGGTCATTGCTTAAAGCATTTGTGCCCATCACTAAAGAGCAAAGGGTTTCTGACAAAGACACATCACCTGAATGCGTCAGAAAAACTGCAAGACAATTACATATAATCTGGTGGACCCCCACTTTTCACTGATATTCTCTTAAATATCTCCTTTTTGTCATCCTGCTCTGCTAGAGGAGAGACACATGCACCACTCAGCCATCCTCAAGATCTGCAAGCACTTAAGTATTTCCTGAAGAAGCAAACCAGACTTGCCAGCAATCTTTCCGTGATCCTGAGGATTATTTTCCATTAAAAAAAGGGAGAGTTAACTTATTACAGAGCATTGCCATAACAGAACAGAGTTCTTTAGGGTCAAATAATTCCTCAAGAGAAAAGCATCATATTTCTCAGCAAGGCTTAATGTGACATACCAAATTGAGAGGAAGACTTGCAAGAGAGGCAATTTACTCGTAAAACTCCACTCAAATGTTAATATTGAAAACTCTAGTCTGCAGGTATATTGTGTCTAACTTCTGAAAATAAGCTCTGCAGCAAAATCTACTGTGAACAGAGGGGTCTTCATTACCACTTGCAACATTAGTATTCTCCAACATAAGCTGTGTTACAGGTATGAAACTCCTGCAATCCAAAAAGGAAAGAATGCATGAAATGAAAGTAGGATTGAGCAAATGACATCAAGTGTTTAGGCAGATGTTTTTCCAGATTATACAATCCACTAGAAAAAAAAAAAGGGGGGGGGGGGGGAAACCCAAACCAAAACAACAACAAAAAAACCCAAAAAAACCCAAAACAAAACAAAACCAAACAAAACAAACAAAAAACCCCAAACAAACAAAAACACAACCAAAGCAAAACAAACAAACAAAAAAAAAAAAACCAGAAGACTGCAGACCATTGTTCTTCCATTCACCACCAGCACATTAAAAAAGAGCAATTGCCCACTGGCCTATCATCTCCCCCAGTTAGCCCCATAGTCCAACTTTAACATTCATACTTGCTTTGAATGCTCATCCATTGCTGAGTCTAATCCTACAAGATTGCCAGGTTCTCTAACATTGCAGAAGTTATATAAAAAAAAAATAAAAATAAAAATCACTCCCTACTGTTCGAGACTTTGGCCTCCAAATTTTCATTCAGGAAGCAACAGGCAAGTTTTCCTGCACCCTTACAGAAAGTTGACTTTGAATATGCTTTTTACTTGTCATGTGAATAATTACAACAGAAGCGTATTCCACTGAAGATCTTCAGCAGCAAGAGAAGGGAAGTTCTTCATTTTCCTCATTTCAGACATGGTCCAGAAGCAGAGGATGGCACTTCCACCTGAGTGCAGCTCCATGGACTTCAGCACACACACTGCTGGTGAAAAACAGTGTGTAGGTCACTGGTCCAGCTCTTTTGGCTCCTCAGGTTAATCCATGTGCAATAAACACCAACACTCGGCATAGTGGTGAGACAGCAGTTTAAGCCCTGCACTCCATTCCAATAATTTTTAAGCTGATCTTACTTCAGCAGGCATTAACAATCTGTTCTCTACATCTCAATAGTTGTTCTCTGGTGTTTTATTTCAGATATAACAATAAGCTGTACCAGTAAAAGCAGTGTTCTGTTTTGAACTGATTTATTCTACTTCTGATAAGGTTATGACTTAATATTCTGTTTCTTGGAAAAGTAAATAGTGTGGAACAAGCTTGCATATGTACTGTAAATAACTGGGTTTATTCAAGCTATTTATTACTAGCAAATTCTAGCTCATTTATATTAGCATATTCTTGTATAACTGTGACATGATTTTCTCATAGCTCTTGACATAATTTTCTTAAATATATTAGCAAACAACTCTCCTGGCAGCACTGGTTGTCCAAAACATCAGTCAAAGTTTTCTTTAAAGAAACAAGCAAAAATAGAGGGTAAAATTGAAATTACTATACTAGATGGTGTAAATGCAGTGCATCATAAAAACACCCTCTCATTTTACAGTGAATGAAATACTGCCTTTTGAGCGTTGCCTCAAAGCATGGAATGGAAAATAAAAAGCTCTGCATGATACTTTTGCATTTGAACAACTGTACAATGCAGATACCAATCCAGTAAAACAACATCCCAATAAATCCTGTGTCATTACTTCATAAATCAGTTTGAAGGAACCTGAAATCAAACGAACTTAATGACATCTGAACCCTGCTCCATTTAACTAAATCTCCAGCTTTGTATTTCTTTATTTTTATGAGAAATACACTCCTAGGGAACCTTATTTTATTCTCTCAACACCCCCTTAAAAAGGGAAGAATAATCCATAGCTTAAACTCATTTCACCAACACGTTAAATGCTGGCACTCATTGAACACTCCTTAACCTGAGCATCCAAAACACTCATTCCAGGGGGCTGACCTGGAATTAACACTGACCTGAGCTTCAAAGCATTTTTAGTGATTTCTAGTTTCAGCTTGTGTTTTGTTTGCGAAGGTAAGGATTTTGGATCTATTTTATCATCTTGTCTCTGTAGAATTTTTAACCAACATCCTAGGCATTAATCTAAAAGTGTTCAACTTTGTAAGTTAGATGAAAGAGAAAAGGAATAAAATGAAATTTTTCATTTAACAAAAGTACAGTCTGAACTCTAAAGATGGCAACCATCAACTACAGCTGTATTTTAAATCATCCCAAAAGTATCATTCAAAGAGAGTATTGTTCAAATGCATCCCTAAAAGCAGGAATTGTTTGAGCTCTACTATTCTTTCCTGAATTTTCAGGATCTTTGCAGACCTTTGGTTCTTCTGCGCGTTTTAAATCACTAAATTCACAGTATTCATCTTGACCACGCACAAAAGTTTTGGAACACATTCATGGCAATTGGTGCAACAAATGAGCCAAGAAGGAGTTTCTCTAATCACATTTTAGGGTAGCTTTGCTGGGTAAGGTTGCTGGTTTGTTTTTTTTTTAAGGAAAAAAAATGTGCTTTTCCCACAATACACAGCTTGTATTCTCTTGTGACTGTTCCAGGAAAGGAAAAGAATGAGTAACTGAACTTATTGCAGCTAGTCAAACGAGTTAAGGTTGCAAAATCCTTATCAGGCAAATCTTCAGGAAGCAAACTCAAAGAACACAGAGTGGCTTGCTTTCCTACTGGCAGGTTGGGGAGAAGGAACAGAACATAGCAACCCCCTCTCTCACACAGGGATCATTAGCATTTACAAAGTCTAAGCTTTGAAGGGAAGAAAAGTTTCCAGACACATTCTGCAGAGGAAACCTTTCAAACATCGGCTGAGTGCAAATACATGATGATGTGCCAAGTCTGCTACGGAGGGAAAACCTGGACGCCAGAAAGTTTCCCTCCCCCTTTCCTTGGAGGGCAGAAAGAGCCAGATTGTTTATGGCTGCTCCCACACTGAATTTCCCATAGAGCTCTTAACTCTTGATGGACAAACTCCAGAGAGCAATTCATCCCCAAGAGGGCAAGAAAACTCATCACCTCTGGGGAACTGAGTTAACCACTACTTCATGAGATTGCTAATCATTTTAGAAAATAATTAATAATTTCAGAAAGCTCTGTTGCCACACCAGTCCAGGGGCTATGATATCACTGACACCAAACATATGACCTGCACTGTCCAATCCAGCAAGCCCAGAGGCAAAATCAGGTTGCTTTGGTTCCTCAATTCAAGTCAAACCAGAAAGAAAGATCATAATGTTGAAAACAAAGAAACAATGCCTTAGAAAAGGAATTTAACCCAATACTAAGGTTACAGCAATCAAGCAGGTAAATTAAGGGTCACTGAAAGTCTTGCAAATTTATCTGAAGTTATCAACACTAATAGTCCCTATGAAAATAGGTATTATCTTTAGAATTTGTCTCACCCTGCTATGCAGAGCCAATTCCTAACTTCTAAGGACAAAGTAGCAGGTATAAGAAGGAAAAAACCTGCAAGCATATTGAAATAATAAGCAGACACATTTAGTTTATATTCTGTTGGAAAAAATGCATGGAAAATGGAATTGTGTGAAATTACTTTGGAAAAGGTGGAAACTGTTTCAGTCTAAATTGGCCTGAGGTTACCTGTGCAACTGTCTTCCCCTGAAGCTTTAAATTTATACATACATCAGAACCACACTTTGAAGTTAATTTGTACATCATTTGATTAACCTCTCAAAATAACAGAACCCGTTAGTAGACTTCACTTTGCAGCTGCTTTATCCCTTCCAAGAACCACATTTCATGTTTTGCCTGTTCTTGGTTCTATGTCCCCTATGACTCTGCCTGGGAAATGTTCAACAAGCACAAACTTACTTCTGAAAGTCAGATGACAACTGATTGTTATCTGATCTCTTGTCAGTAGAATTACACCCTTTATGAAGCACTTGGAGGCACCTCAAGGTTCAAATTCACCCAGACCCTTCAGGCAGCTGACCAAGCCCGTAGGAATAAATGCTGGGTCTGAATGTTTGTATATCACAGTCCCACATATTCAGCATTTCAGTGACACTGTTCCAGATGGATCTTAACACAAACAAAACCATTTGTCTCCTTAGATAGTACATCTCATTTCTGCATTAACAGCGCACAAGAGCTGAGCATTGTTGCTATGTTTGGGGCAGGGTATATGCATAAATGCTTTCTAGGCTTGCAGCTTTGAATTTGGAGACAAGGATATGTCTGATCACATTTTTGTCAGGGAGAAGTTAATGACCCTAATGCATATCACTTAAAACTCAATTCTCCTTCATTGAGTTTCCATTTGCACAAGCCTGGAACTGGCAGGAGTCTATATCCTCTACTGAATATCTTATCTATCATTCAGCATAATAATTAATCAGAAAATTCAAAAGAACACTTTTGCTCATCTGCTTTACCCATAATTTGACTGAAAGATTAAGACATCCCTTAATTTGCAGCTCTACAAGAATATATTTCTTCAAAACTGATCAGGGACTTCACTGAAAGAATTTTGAGGCCTGTGGATATATATTAAATCCAGTGATTAAGCTTTCAGACAGATCTTACCATTAGCTTTCTTGCAGTCTCAGAGCCTTCACCTTGCATGATAATCCTTAGCCTTCTTGAAAGCATTCAGCCTTTGTTGCCAGCCAGCACAAGTTCCAGTAGTTAACACTGTACTTAATTGTGTAATTAATTTATTTTGACTAAACTTCAAGCTGAAATCTCTGTGAAGGCTGTGAGTCATACAGACTCTGCTCCACAGGTCTTTCCTCCAATTTAATTGGCAGCAAAATAAGCATTAAGCAGCTTTGTTTTAAAAGCTCAACATGACATCAACATAGAGCTTCTCTAACAGCCTGTGCGCACCTTCCTTGCTGTTCCTATAGCTCGATGCACAGAGACTGTTCTGTCATCATCTTCCAAGCTTGAGCTTTTCTTGGCTTAAATGTTTGGCCTCATGTCCACAAAACAATGATCAAGACCATTCAGAGTGCAAGCTTTTACACAGCAACCTTTCACCTTCATAGTATCTTACCTCCCATTATCAGCAGTTCCCTGTCCTTCTCTAAGAGAAGTCAAGGCTCTGCTCCCCACTTGTCTGCCCAGATTCACAGAATATGCTCAGTTGGAAGGGACCCACATGGATCATCCAACCCTGCACAGGACCGTCCCCAAGAGTCACATCCTGTGCCCCAGAGGATCATCCAAATTCTTCTTGGACTCTGCCAGCCTTGGGGCTGTGCCCACTGCCCTGGGGAGCCTGTTCAGTGCCAACACCCTCTGGGGGAAGAACCTCTTTCTAATACCCAATCTAAACCTGTCCTGACACAACTTCAGGCCATTCCCTCTGGTTCTGTCACTGGTCACCACAGAGCAGAGATCCGTGTCTGCCTCTTCTCCTCCATTCACGAGAAAACGATAAACTGCAATGTCTCCCCTTGTCCAGGCTGAGCACACCAAGTTCCCTCAGCAGCTCCTCACATGGCTTCCCCTTAAGGCCCTTCACCATCTTCATCACCCTCCTTTCAACACTCTCTCTAATGGCTTGATATCTTTGCCTTATTGCAGTGCCCAAAGCTGCCACAATATTCCAGGTGAGGCCTCCCCAGGTCAGAGCAGAGCAGGACAATCCCCTCCCTCAACCAGTTGGTGATGCTTTGCCTGACGCTCCCCAGGACACAGTTGGCCCTCCTGGCTGCCAGGGCAGTGCTGGCTCATGACCAGCTTGCTGTTGATCACCTGCTGGATGTGACCCCACGGCCCTGCCTGCCCGAACTAGTTATAGACACTTCACCCCAGCCATTTCAAAGCTTGGAACCCTGGACAAGAAACTCCATCTGTCTCCAGTGAGTAATAATGAAAATGTACATCTTGCTCACAGAAATAAAGTCTCAACAAGCACAGAATTCAAGACCATTTAAACAAAGCTGTATATTCTGCTGGCTTTTTCTTGCAAATTTACTAGCCCCCTACTGGCATGATATTACCTGCTATTCCAGGATATCAATTCTGCTTGAATCAATTATTTCAGTAATTCTGCTGAAGGCAAGGACCAAGCTCTCCTGCTTGCACATGCTTCCCTGCTTCCTCCCTCCCACCTCCCAAATATGGCAACAGTGAGTATTACCAACAATACACACCCTCCTCGTGCCCCTAAACCTTTATCCTGTCAAGCAGTACATCATTAAGTAAAAAAGGAATTCTACCTACTTGAAGTATAACACCTTCTAGGATAGTGATTTCAGGGGAGCAAGAAAAACCAATAGAAATAACAGAAGGAGTTTTGGGGTTGCTGTATAACAGGGTTGTTAATAAGCTGTTTTCTTCATGCAAGCCATGTACATAACAGTTGACAGCTCTAATTTTGTCACCCAGTCACCACCATTTCCTCACCTCTCCTCAGTAAATGGGTCAGAATTTCAGTCTCTGCTCCTGATCATCAGTAACTTTGAACCAGATCAGATCATTCCACAAGATACAGAGCTAATCCCTCTGGTGTATTCACACTTGCCACCAGTACCACTCTAGAAAAGAACCTGAACAGGCTTATTTCCAGTCATCCCAGAGCAGACTTTGCCTACGACAAACTTTTTGACCAGTTAAATTTCATTTGAACTTGGCTTCCATGCATTATTAAATGTTCCATAACGCAGCTGCAGCACCCATCTTACAGTTTCTAAATTCCTAAGGCTTTTTTTTTTTTAATTAGAGCTAGACACGCAGTTTTGAATCTTTCCACTCAGCCATAAGTTTCATTGTGCCCCCTCAGAGACAAACATTACATACATACACCAAACCCACGAAATCTTAATATTACACCAGAGGCTCTTCGTGATCCACTTCAGGATTATTATCCTTTTAGAGAAATAAAGGATTAAACAGCCCACGAACTCCTACTTGCTTGGTAATGCTGCCTGGGGACTAACAGCACCCAGAGACTGCCCGTCACAACAGGCATCAACATTTCTAACTTCACTGCACTTTCCTGCAACTCAAAGAGAATAAAATAAAGCCTCTATATAAATAATAGTATTTAATAATAACAATAATAGTATGCTATATGTAATAATAATAATAAACAATATAATAAAACCTGAGAATTTTTCCCTCCGAGGGGGGCTGAATTTCTACCTGACAATACCTCACACGCATTGTAGTGTGAACTGTATAATACTTTATTATTAAAATAGACAGATAGACAACCAGGAATTCTAAAACAGATATTCTCTGTGACTCATCTTGTTGTTCTTCCCTTATTTTTTTCCCTTAATTTCAACAGTACCAATAAGCAATAGTGACTACTTTTGGCACTCCAACAAGTTGCATTTCTGGCCAGCTTTCTCCCCACTTGAACCTTCACTGAAGGAAATTACACGTTGAAAAAAAATATCAGCAACTGGATTTTTACACTGAAGTAGTAAAAAAAAAAATTAAATAAAAATCTTCAATCAAACTAGATCTCTTCCTACATATCTGAGTTATTTGCAGATTTCTTCTGCATCAGTAAAAAGCATGTTCACCATGAATAGAAATAAGATATAGCTGTACTCTTCTCTCTTGAAGTAAGATTAAACAAGAATGATAATCCCTTCCCCACCTTACCAAACATATATTCATGTACAAGACTATTAATCTAAACAAAAAAATATTAACATTTCCTTGCAGATAAATATTTTTAATAGTGCAATTCTGATGGCAATCATCAGTGTGTTAATATTTTTTTATCTGTGAATCTGATGCTCTGAAACATTAGAAGCTTAACATTCCTTTTTTAAATTGCTTCCATCTCACATAAGTATCATTTGTCTTTGGTGTTCAAGCTGCTGCAATACTGACTGACTCCGTGGCTCAGTCTTTTCTATGACATTGGGTAGAACTCTTTGGTGTGCTTAAGTGCAATGATACCCAGTCTTCCATCAGTCCCCTTTCTTTCTGAGTCATGACAATTCTCATTTATGCTGACTCTTAACTACCACGTAGGTTCAGCAGTTCTGATTTTGCTCAAATAAGTTTTAGCAGCTGAGACATATTAGTAGATCTGTCCTTCTAATTTAGAGAATTCATGAAGAGGAGGATAAATGGGTCATTAAGGTCCAAGATTCTCCATCAGAGACATCTTTCATTTATATAATTATCACTTTTTAAAAAACAAACTTTTCTACAGTCTTTCATTTTTCCCTTTTCATAGCTGGACTTTCTGTCTTTACTAATTTGAATGCTGCCCTCCTGTCAAAAGCCAGGCCCTGTTCTTAGAAATATCCATGCTGAGGTTTATATTTTGCATTTGCCTCCACTGCCCTTGACATTCTCAGGTGAGATTCAGACGTACAGAAAACCAGAAGCATTTACTTCTGAAAACAATATGAAAAAAAAAATATTTTCAGAGAGAACAAGACCAATGCAAACCTTATTCTCTCTGTATTGCTCTGCAGTGCCAATGCTGGCATGAAAAAGTGCTTTACCCTGTTGTGTAAGACTTCACCTCCTCTTTGTTACTGCTTTTTTCAGACAGTTCTGCCTTCTCTAACTACTACATGGTAAAAGGTAACAGTCCTTGCACACATCCTCAGAGTACCAGCCCTACCCCCACCAAGGCTAATACTTCAGCATTCCAAAGATACTTTATGGAAGTTTTATGGTATCAGATTAAAAACAAAAGTGTTGTGTCAGCAGCATTAGCAGCAACTTAGACTACAGTAATAGTGGAAAGAGACCAATTTTCCAGCAACAAATGCATAAGGCAAGACCTCACCCTAAGAAAGATTAGCAAAGCACACTGTTCTACTCTGGTTACTTTGAAGAGTATAAAGGCAAGGAAATGTTATTCCCCTAGTGGCAACATTAACTGTCAGCACAGAAAAAAAGTATGGATTTACTTTTTTTTTTTTACTTTTTTACTTTTTTTACTTTATTTTGTAATCATTTGACTTCTTTTTTAGCTACAAAGCTGTTTCTAAAAAGAAGTCAAATTAAATTATTTAATGCAACTCTACGTGAGCTTCTCGGATTTCAAGTCTTCTCATTTGTAATATTAGCCCAGCAAAGTTTAAGTAGTCTTAATTCTGAGATTAATAACAGATATACTAGTTAGTTTCCACATGGTAAGGCTGAAGAATCCCTGATTAGTTTAAAGTCTCCTTAATGAAGCAAATCAACACACTAGTCTGCTCTCTGGGTCCTAATCTGCACACACGTTAGAGTACTAAGCAATTCCAGCAACTTATACATATAGTTTCTGAAATTTTAGATAAATATTTCACAGCAGGCAGACTCTGTTGGTGTTCCTGATCAAATTTTTAACACTAATGTAAAAATCAATAAAAAGTTAGATTGTACATCTAGTGGCTCTTGTTTATCTGATTTTTAATAAGGTGATACTTCATAGGTTTTTTGGGGGGAAAAAGCAATACAAGTTTATTTATGAGGTTGTTGTCTAAATGGCTGTGGGGAAAAAAAGACTCCAAGCCAAATTAGGTAGGAGATAAGATAAGGATGCAAAGGCTTTAATGAGCCCCCAGGCTTTCTGGAATACCCCCACGCGCATGCCGAAATAGAGATGTTCACAGCTTTTATAATGATTTTCACCCAATCCCGTGCAGCTACCACCCAGGTTCTGCCCCCATCACACCTCTGGGGAATTGGGTCTGGGGGCGTTTTGGGACCCCCTCTTCTTCATCTTCATCAGAGCACGTAATGTCCTTGGAGGCCTTCCAGAATTCTAGGTCTGAAAGTTGTTGAGTCTATGGCTGTATCTTCTTCCATAGGGTTAGCGTGTTCTTCTACAATTCTACCTTGAAAAGGAGACTAAACAGGCCAGTGGAATTTAGGGAATTGATATGGGAATGGGTAACAGGGGTTTGAGCTGGTGTGTTAAAGGGATAATATGCTGCTACTCTAAAATCTACATTTACTACATAGCTACTTCTAAGATCTACAAAAATTAAAAAATCAAAACTCCAAGGTATCAGGTGAAAGCATTTGATCAAAGATATAGAAGACTGATGAACATTCTACTTGCGTTTGAGTAAGACCAAATAAAAAGAAGAATCACTATCCAAGCCAGAACCCTTCCCACACAATACATCTTTGTGATATTTAGACAGTGAGAACAATTATTTTGGTAGCATAAATTGGAGTCTTGAAAGTTCTAAAAATTTGCCATAGATCTAGGAATTAAATGAATACTATTAAAGCTCCATATTTTCCTCCACCCTTTATCCCCTTTAAAGGGAGCTGCTCACAATTACAGCCTCATTCTCAAGTAGTTGCTCAGGTCACATAATACCAAGAAATGTGTTTTTTCCCTAGGTATATTTTTCATCAGCAGAAAAACCTCATCTTCATCCTTATCAAAGCCAGAAAATATTATAGCAGTGTGTATAATCAGGACATTCCCCTTTCTGTTAACAACATTAAGAGGCAGAAGAAGGTATTCACCCTTTTCACCCGTTTTTCCCACGGTTTTAATAGCACCACCTTAGACATCAACAATTTACTCTATAATATCACGATTGCTAAAACCAAAAGAGCCTCCAACCACCATACAACCCTCCAGTCCTCTGTAAACAGCAGCTCCAGGGGGGCATCTGCCCTGGTTGTCTCACTCACCAGCTGTGTGGAATTCTCTTCCACACGTTCCAGGAGCACCCTGGACTGTCTCCTCTCTACTGGGGTGTATTTCCAGCAGGTATCTTGTAAGCTGAAACCCCCCCAGAACAACCAGGGCCGTCCTCACCACAGGCAACCCCTCCAACACTGTAAGACCCCACCCTTGAGCTGAGCAGTGAAGGCCTATTGATCCACTTAGGACCTTAAAAACTAGCTGGTTGAATGTAACATGATTGCAGCTGAGAATAATTAACTAATCTGCATATTTTGACACAGCAAGATAACGTCTTACCTGATGAAGGCACTAACTACTTTTGCTATACTTAGGTTATCACAGCTATCACTAGATTTTTCTCTAGCTAGTGGGAATATAAATATATTTTTGCTTTCTCCAAGGGATTTTGACAAACTCTTCTGTGCATAAACTGGGAGTGATTTGTCAAGGCTGGTGGCATATTTTATGCCTTCCCATCCTGATATTTCCCACTTATTCACCAAAATCAGAGAGCTGCTCAAAGCAAACAGTGTGTAACTTCAGCTGAGAGTTTGAGAGGAACCAGGCTGCTTTTGTGTCTGTTCAGAGTAAGATTAGATTTAGGCTTGTGTAAATCACCACAAGCTTGCAGGACTTGTGACAGGGAGCTGTGGACTGTGCTTACACACACCCCATTCTTTCCAAATAGAACTTCAATATGAAGCTCATTTGACAAAATCAAAACTTATATGGTATTATATATAATCCGCTGGTGCCTTTTTGTGAGTGTCATATGAACTTCACAGAGAATTTTGGGGTTATTCTTTTTCTATTATTTTTACTTATAACCAACTGCCAGCTTTCCAGTAATGTTATCAGAAGTGAAACGATATATTCTAATGACCAGATTCCCCTAGAAAAAGTGTGGGGAAAGGAACAGTTTAAAAAAAACCATAAACCAACCAAACAAAAATAAACAAACAAACACCCCCCATTAAAAACAAACACATTGCTGAACTTTTGTTTAAAATAAACTCAAATGCAAAACATCAAGCTCTTCAGAACGCAGGAAACCTACACAGCTTGTGCATTTCTGCTACAATATCTGTACAATGCCAGGAAATTTACCTTTCTTCTGGTAACTGTTGTAGCACTTTGTGTGGAAGCCCTTACAGAAGTACTTTTCAGGCTCACGTACCCACAGAAACACACACTGCTCTGCTGGAAATTTTGTGATGCTTATAATGACAAAAACATCTCAGAAACATTCCAAAGATATACTTAAAGAATGATTGCATGACAAAGCACCCTCGAGTGCAAAAAACCCCCACTACTCTAATACCAACCACACCTGTAAAGACTCAGGTGACCCCACACCGAACCTAAAACAACCTCCTGCACCCTTTGTAGCAAAACACTGCCAGGCACGTTGCAATGCGATCACTGCAACAAACAACACTTGGAAATAAAAATGGGTTTGGGTTTTTTTTTGGTAAATAAGACTGAACACCTGAGGGCACTAACAGGCCTGAGCGGCCTCACCTGTGGCTCCCTCTGTGCGGAGACTCCTTAAAAAACAGGGCTGGGGAAAGGATGATCTTTTTTTCCTCCTGGAAGGCTGTGAGGGATCCCTGAGCTGTGGTTGTGGCTGTTCCCAGGTGGTTGGTAAGAGGTGCTGCCATCCTGTGCCTGCTGTGGGGGTGCTGAGGTTGGTGGGTGGGTGAGTGGGTTGTGCCTCAGTTTCCCTCAGAGAATCTTGCCCTTCCTGAGGGAACTGTCCTGCTCTTGCTGCTCCCTTTTGGACAAGCAGTGCTTCAGCTTGATATTTTCACTTCAATGTGTACTTCAATTTAATTTAATTTAATTATGCAGGGTAACGTTTGGGGTGTGTGAATTTCATCCGGTGTTCCAAGTTTTTGGAAGCCCTATGGAATAAACAATGGCTGCCGCTTTCCCTGCCTCAAATGAAGGGGTGGCCACAGGGGTGATGGAAGCTTTCCATGGGGAATCTGGACTACAAAAAGCGAGACTTCACGCATCTTGTAGAGAGAGCAGAAAAATAGTTTATCATGCATCAGAAAGGACAGTAATAGTTGCTATAAACCTAAAATTTATGTATGCAGCGTAAGGTTTATAGTTGCTCATTGTGGGCTATAAGGTATGAGAGAGTGTGCCAATGAGAAGAGTAAAAAAGCAATTTCTACCCTGCTTCTGAGGACTAAACTAACTTTTCAAGGATGATGAGGACTTAATGCTACCTATATTTCCTTTACAAGATATTAAAAGCTGTTCTTGTGCTATTCAAAGGCTTGAAATTAAAATAGTCTTATCTGATATATGCTAAAGCTTATATTCACTGAAGAATAAGTTACAATAAGGAACTTTGATAAATGCAGTTCTTATCTAATTGTTTCTCAAGAAAAAGAAGAAAAAGCTGAAAACTAGTTTCGGTGTCCCAGTTTGGATCTCAAATATGTGGTTACTGTCTTCATGTCCATAGCTACTTAATCAAGCCAGTTGTCCCATTTTTTTCTGCTACTGTAAAAACTTCAGGTATTCTTCTGAATATTGAATGATAGCAGCAGGGGGCTGCAGGTTTGCCCAGACACTCTGCATTCTGAGATATCTCTGCATGTATCTCATATCAGAAATCAGACTAATTCTTCGACACCTCTGTTTATTATAGCTTCAAGGATGTCGTGCCCATCCACCCTCATATGTGAAGGGGGAATCTGCAACAATTGATTATTGACTGTGGATTGTAAACTTCAGATTAAAAATTACTTTAGTTGTGCAGAAAGGAAGGCTTTTAGATTGGAAATGTTCAAAAGGGATCATTTTTATGAAAACAATGCATTAGATGGTAGCTGATTCATTACTGTTCACAGCTCTACCTTCAAATATTGATTGCATGTGAAAGTTGGCACATGAGAGGAAACAGTGGGGGTTTCTTACATGTTTGTTAAAGGAAAACAGAAATTATCTTTTTTCAGAAATGCAAAAGTTCAAAGGCTACTGCAAGGCCTGATTAAAGATGGAGTAAAGGAACTGTGGGAACTGTGACAAATGAAGATTTTTGATACAGTAATTAGTGATAAAGTCTGCTTTGATGACGTGGCACTGCGTGAGTTGACTCATTCTGAAAATGCTGTATCTCTCCACCTTGAGCCTGCAGCACCTCTCTGGTTCCCCTGGAGGCTCTGCACCAGGGATTGCACTGTCTCACTCAGGGGCATCCCTGCCTGGATTCTGCTATCCCAGTTTCAGTTTGCCCAGGTACCACAGTATGGATGCAGATTAAGATATCAATGCTATTTCTTCTCCAAATGACATGTCACATGTTTGCTCATCAAAACTCATATCAGCAAGATGTTATAATGCTGGATGACTTGTGTGGTGTTGACAGGAGTGACATTACTCTTCGCATGACACCCTTCACCTCCCCCCAAGAACTTGACATCTCTAACAGAGGTTTTTACACTACTGCGATGGATGCAAATAGCTGGGTGTGCTCTCAGACACCAAATAAATACCCTGGGGCAGGAGGGGTGAAGTGTGTTAGGGGAGAGGCCCTGAGGCAGGGTTGGGGAGGAGGGTGCCTAGGCTGAAAGAGGGGTTAGACTGGTAAGCTGCAGCTCCTGCAGAGGATAAGCAGCTGGGCAGGACTCTGAAGAACAGGAAGAACCCTGTAGGGACCCAAGGGCACTTGCTGGAATTTGCTGGAGCTCAGTCAATTAATTGAGACAAAGACTGGAAGCAAGGAGCTGCACTGTAAAGACAATGGCTGGAAAAGAATTATTTGTTAATCCTTATTTCCATGCTATCTTCCATAGATCACTAGATTTTTTTTTTTATTTTATAAGTTAATTATCCTAGATTATACACAGCTATGCCTCAGCCTTTCAAATATTCAGAGCCTTTTGATCTTGGTGAAGTTGTTACAGCAGACCAATTTCACAGGGTCAGCCACACTGGGTTCAGTTGCAGATGCTGCAATCACAGGGGTTAAATCCTGACCCTCCTGAGCCTCAATGCAAGAGTCTGACCCCCTTCCAAGGGATGCCCCATGTGCAGGGAGGGAGAGGACTGTGGGCTGTGCCATCAGAGCCCGCTGCTCTGGATGATCCAATGCCCTGGACTTTGAGTTGCAGTGCTAAGCATACCATCCCCACAGCCATTGGAATGTGGGATCCAGGCAGGCATAGTATGTTGTCCATATCCCAACAACAGCTGTGGCTAAACTACTGAAACTTGATAGCGACACACAGATCCAGGAGGATCAACTGTGGATAAGAAATAATTTACAGTCAGTAGAGGAAATACTTTATTCTAAATTCTGTAGTATCTGTTTATCTCTAATAGTCTGATTATTCTTTAAAGCTAATTGCATTTATTTGCTGATTCCTTACAGTCTCTGCTGTGTACCCTTGACTGAATACAAGTAAAGCAATTTACTCTCACTGTAAGGGTTAGAAACTGATAACTCACTTGAATATCATTGGTTCCTGTGTTGGCATAGTTATTATATTGTCTCTTTGTATTGGCTATCTAAATGTCCAATCACCACTCTCCCCACCAGCCCATACAAGCTGGGGGACATTTGAATAAACTCTCTTTTCCTGCTGGCCTCCCTGCGTGCTGCGTGTCCTCTCTCTCTCCGGGCAGAGGCCCCTCCGCTGCCTGTCCCCGCCACGAGGGCAGGCAGTGGGGGGGAGGGGGTGATCTCAGCCCTAGGAACCTTCACAGAGTGCCGGGAGAGACCCCCCAGAAGCCACTCAAACCGCAACAATTGGTGGAGAATGCGCGCAAGAATTCCGCCCACGAAATCGGTAAACAATTTTAAAATATACTTTTGGATATAAACAGTGGGAACGATAACAGCTCGCTCCCCCTCCCCCATTGACTAATCCTGTCTCTGCATTATCGGGGAGGAGAGACGTTTTTGAACAGTGGTGCCGGCTCTGCTGAGCGCCCGGCGCGGAGGGCCGAGGGACCTGCAGGCAAGCCGTGTGGTCTCGGCTCGGCGGCGGTGGCTGCGGAGCGCCGCGGGGTTGCTGAGTGCAACGTGGTGCGGACTTTGAAAAACAACACAGACTGCACGCGAAACACGTGTCCCCAGCACGGAAAAGCAGCATTTTCAAACTGCCCGCCGCATCTCTGCCGCCGCTGGATGGAGAAAGCTGAGCGAATACCGCAGAAACAGCGTCAGCCACAGCCACTGGAAGGCCCCCTCCCCCGCCCCGACGCAGGGACTTTTCTTCGCCCCTGCTGCAGGAAGAGGAGACGGAGGCTGCCGCTCCCGGAATGTGAGCTGGACGCTGCTGCTCCGTGCCCAGTTAGAGCCGCGCTGCCGCCCGGATCGCTCAACTCCGCTCTGGACACCGGGGGAGCGCCGAGAGACCGCCCACCTCCAGCCACGCGGCCGATCCAGCCATGCTGCCTGCCCACCCCCCAACCCTGTTCCCTCAACTTTTTTTTTTCTTTCTTTACAGTCTAGCTTTAAAGTACCCAAACCGGTTCTTCTCCTTTACTGTTCATATGCTAATTTCCAGGTTGCTTCACTTTTCTAGCTTCAAAGTACCCAAACCGGTTCTTCTCCTTTACTGTTCATATGTTAATTTCCAGGTTGCTTCAATTTTACAGATTTTTCCCGTGATCATCAAAACAAAGGAAACCCAATAACAACCTCCCCCAACTTAATGCATTTTTGTTCCTTATTATTAATTTAGAAATCTCCACGCACAGAATGCACTCAGAAGTAAATGTGAGGAGTAGAGATCCAGTGAAAGTAAAAACCTCTCTGCCTGTTTTCCCTGCCACCTGGCTGTGGCATCGTGACTCTCTCTCTAGGGGGGCATGAGCAGCCGCGGGGTAAAGGTGGGGGGCGGGGAGGGAGCATTTTCCCCCCCCCCGGAGCTAGAGGCAGTTGGCTTCTCGCCAAAGGAAAGCCTCTTGTTCCGGGGTTCCCCGTTCCCTATCCACTCAGCGTTCGTCAAATGGGCCAGGTCTTTACCTCTTCTGTGAAGGGGGGAGGCAGCAGCAACACAGAAAAATGTTCTGTGTCGGGCGAACGCCCAGAGCTGGCGTCCCAGTGAAAGTGGGAGCAGCTCTGGAATATTCCTACATCCCTTTAACCCTGAAAACTTCCCCCCCCCGGAGCTAGAGGCAGTTGGCTTCTCGCCAAAGGAAAGCCTCTTGTTCCGGGGTTCCCCGTTCCCTGTCCAATCAGCGTTCGTCAAATGGGCCGGATATGGCATGGCTGTCCTTACTTCTTCTGTGAAGGGGGGGGCAGCAGCAACGCAGAAAACGTTCTGCATCAGGCGAACGCCCAGAGCTGGCGTCTCGGTGCATGGGA
>NW_020955338.1:544767-546401 GCF_003031625.1 Empidonax traillii | reverse complement strand
ACAGATGCATCTCCCTAAACATCTCTGTATAGCAGAATGCTTTGCATTTACCAGTGCTTAATTGCAGTTTGGGGTTCTCTAGAGGCAGTCACTGTTCTTGTATAAAGCCTACTGAAATGTCTGTACTGAATGTCCACAGGCTGTGGTTTAAGAATCTGAAGCTTCTTGGTTGAATTTCCTTGACCTTTGTTCAGAATACTTTTCGAGCACTCTTGTTTGCAGGGGTTTTTTTCCTCCTTTCAAAGACAAAATTTATCTTATGTCTTACAAAATGAGGGGTAAAAGAGCGAGGTAATTATGTCCAAAACTGTTTTCCTAAGGTACTTTCAACAGAAAAATTAAACAACTTAATTGCTTTGCCTTATGTGGTTTCCTTGCAATGACCTGTAGCAGTCAACAAAGGATACTGAAGAGGGAAAGGATTTTACTCTTGTAACATTCTTGTAAGGCAACCTTGCAGGGAGCTATTAAAAAAAAATAATTGACAACCCAAATCTAGAGAAGTTGTCAGGCAGGTAATATTTTGCATTTAAAATCGTGTAGGTCAACGTATTGTAAGAAAGCATTATTGAACATGCTGTTGTTTGCCAGTTTGGGCTGAATTCTATGGTCTGTTGATGAGATAAAGCTGAAAATTTGGACTTTGAAACACAACAGGATAAGTTTTAAGAAGGAAAAAGGAGTTTTCACCTTCACAGGAACAAAACAAATGTAGGAAAGGGTTTTGTAAGAGCTGTATACACAGGTGAAAAATAACAGAGTAGAGGGCATAGTAGTTAGTGTTTTGTGAATTGGATGTAGTTTTGTTCTATGAAAAACTTAATTTCTTACTGCTTCAGGGAAAACCAATGTGCTCTATATTTCTTTTGTCTTCCTACCAGTGGTGCTTGTTCCTAGTTAAGCTACTAAGAGAATTAAATGATCTTCAGCTGAAGAAAATGGGTTTTTTTGCAGATTCTGTTTTAGGTCTAAAGAACAACATTTACATAGAGAAAGATGGATAAGTCAGAGTTGGACTAGCTTTCAAGTTGTGCTAGTCCCTAGATATTTAGACTGAGTTTTCATACATCACCCTGCTGTCTGAACCCAAGGTCTTTAGGACTGAAGCTTTGCACTCCAACTTCCTTGATTTTCTAGTATTTGTCTCATTCTGATTGTTACTGATGCATCATAATTCTTTTAATGCATTTTGAGCTAGCAAGAAATGAGTTTAATGGGGAACTCTTCTGTAACATAAATTGCCCACTGTAATGTCATCTTGTGAAGGAAAAAGTTCACTTTTTTCTGGCATCAGTTGGAATCTTGTCTCAGTTTAATTGAGACAAGGGTCTTTTGCTGAGGATGGATTAGGAGAAAAAGACCCAAACCTTCTTCTCTAGCAATTATAGATCCGAAATTAAGAGGCTCCGATTGAAGGAAAGCAAATTATGGAAAAGGGAAAAAGGAAAAAATAACAGCCCTTTATTAAGTATGTGTGTATTAACGTAACACGAGGGAAAAAGAAAACCAAGTAAAACAACCAAACAATACCCCTATACCCACCAATAATCCCCTTCAAGAACAAAACCGATAAAACCGGCAAAAAAGAAAATCAAATAGTTCAATTTTTAGCACTCTTTGGTGCAGTTCCAGCC
>NW_020955338.1:537180-544498 GCF_003031625.1 Empidonax traillii | reverse complement strand
TAACGTAACACGAGGGAAAAAGAAAACCAAGTAAAACAACCAAACAATACCCCTATACCCACCAATAATCCCCTTCAAGAACAAAACCGATAAAACCGGCAAAAAAGAAAATCAAATAGTTCAATTTTTAGCACTCTTTGGTGCAGTTCCAGCCACAGTCAGCAGGGGGCGCCGTCGCGTCACTGGAGAGGCAAAAAACTTGCAATGTCTTATACCGTTCACCAGGTGGCGCTGTTGAGTTATCAAAAAGTGCAGAGCTTGTAATGTTCTATAGTAGTCACCGGGTGGCGCTGTTGGATCACTAGAGGAGTGGAACTTGCAATGTCCAGCGCTCGTCACCGGGCGGCGCTGTGGGATCCCTGTTCGCCGCCGGGTGGCGAGGGAGGATGGGGGAAGGGGAAGGGAAACAGAAAGTTCTCCCAATGGAAGAAAAAACTCACGACTCGGTGAAGGTCCTGCGGTGAAAAAGAACCAAGACTGCAATCAGCCGGCAACTGTGCAGAGAGCTCCCACAGGGAAAAAAAAACAAAGGAGAAACCAGGCAGTCTCTCCTCTCTGCTGCAGCCTCCCCTCCTCCTCCCGAGCTGAGCTCCCACACCCCAGCCCCACCTCCTTCCTCACCCACACTCTGGCCTTCTTCCTAACTCCTCCCCCTTCATTGCCAGGAGACTAATTCTCGGTCGTTAGGACCCAGGCCGACTCTTTTGTTCACTTGATGACTATTTAACAGCATTCATGCGGGGGGGGGGGGGGGGGAAGGGGAAAGGAAAGACAAAATTCCTTTCTAAAATCAGAACTATGACAAATCTCCAGTTTAACAGTCTATGACATATTGCCGTCCCCACTGGCTGGGAGAGCAGGCATTTATTTATTTTTAATCTGTCTTTTAGGTTTCTCTAGCAGATTCTTTTCATCCCTTCCAAGTTTTTTAAGGGTACAATATTCTAAAAATAAAACTCTTGTAATGTTTTCATTTTCAGAACAAAAGTAGCCTCACAAGACAACACCCCAAATGATTCTAAGTTTTTATTATTAGATTACTTCAAGGATTTTTTTTCCTCTGGATATAGGATATATGTAACAAAATAAGGCTTTGTAAATCTGTTTTCTAAAGCAATGAAACTCCTGGCTCGTGACACACACAAACTGCAACCACAGCCTGACAAATGAAGCTGAAAGGTTAGATTTATAGAATTCATTCTGGGGCCAATAGACTCAAACTAATAAATATTTGGAAAAGTATCTATTTAGCAAGGAAGAATGGATGTGACTTTTCTACTTGTTTAAATAAAAATGTCAATCCCATACAATGGCACAAAATTACAGTTGTTGCAGTGGCAGTTTGATCAATCTTCTCAAGGCCTTGTCTTGAATTGATACCTATCACTGTAAAATAAATACCACTGCTTTATACTGTACAGTGCTTAATTTATCAGACCAGGAATAAATTTCTGGGGTACTACAATCTGTAAAACTTTCTAGACATGCTCACTTCAAGTGTTTGCATGCACAAACTTACTGGAAACTTTAAGAAGTGCTTGATGCCTTCTTATTGAAATTCTATCATTTCCTTCTACAGAAGAATTATCAAAGACAGGTGGCCTTAATTCATGTCATATGTAGGATTTTTTTCTTTTCAAGAGACAAAAGGAAAAGTGATTATTTCTGTAGGAAAAACAGAAAACAGAAGGATGCTTACTTCTGTCTGTTGTTCGCTGTACTCCCTTTCCTTCCCTCCAGTCCATTAAATTCTCATGATCTGGGTGTTGTTTACGTGGTATCTTGATGTACTCTGAAAAAATCTCAGGATTCTGTTAGGAAGCACAACACAATGGCAGTTTGATCAATCTTCTCCAATTCCCTTAGTACTTTCCCCTCCGGGCTCTTGATTTGGATTATGGCTGTCAGGAAAATAACCCTGAGAGCAGAGAAGAGTGTGGGGTTGATTTGTTGCAAGACTAAAGGAAAAAAAAAATAAAAAAAGAAAAGTCTTGGCGTGTTTCCCAGATATTTCACATCACTCATTCAAAAACCTACAAAAATTAATCCCCTTCTCTATTTGTTTCAAGTTGTACAGAACCAGTGTCAGAAATCTGAGCAGGGCTCGTACCAAGCGAGAACTGTCTGTGTTTTGTACTGAGGCAGAGCTGTTCCATCTCTGCTCTAGGGTAACCTCTACTTTTTAGACTCCAGTATAATAAAAAAATCCAAACCACAATTTCGTATATCAGGGAATATCATAGGGCATGAATATTTTTCTTGGAATTTATTAAGGAAAATCGATGCATTGTGTGGCCATTTCCAGCGATGCCTTTCAAATAAGAGGCTTCTTGTTTGCTTTCTTTTCCTTTGCTATTGGACATTGCCTTTGTTTTTTTTCCCTAGGATACAGAGATTTGAACCAGTCTAATGCTTCTTCCAAAAGGGACAAGTCCATAATATTTGAGGAAAGAAGGATTTTACTGGCTCCAAATCCTGTTTGCAACAACAGGATGTGGTATTACATTGGAGAGTTCCAACTGTGAATAACAAATAATGTAGATTACTGCATGACAGCACAACATACATCAATTGATAAATTGTTTAAGAATGAGTAGAATCAGTCCACATGTTCCCTATCCATTTGTAAGCTGGCAGATGATGTTTTTTTTTTTTTTTTTCCATTTAGGACTTAGTGATGTAGAAAAATCATATTATCCAGACACCAGCTACTTATTGCTGTATTGTGCCTGATGGATGGGTTTTATTTTACTGTCATCAGATTAGATATGAAGGGAGGTAAATAAAAGAGAGGCAAGAGAACTCTCTTGTTTTGGTGTTATGTGCCTGCTAAGACTGCTCTGGAGAGATTAATGAGGTTAATGCACAGTGAGGTGCAACATTAGCTTAGTAATTACCTTAAAAAAAGCCTTGTTACTTCTTGGCTGGGAAGCTGCAATGGCAGAATTGCACCAACTCCCACAGACAGGTAAGAAACTTCTAAACAAATGGATGAGAAGTTGGGAGATGGTACCTCCTAGAATAAACAGAGGGATAAGTTTTGTTTCTGTGTGTTAGTCATGTCAGTGATGGTTATTTTTCAGATTTTCACTCCTTTGCTCTTCTTGCCTGAACAGAAAACATGCAATTGTCCAGAGCAACTCATTCTGCTTTCAGCAGATTGCCAACACCAGGGAGAATATGAATTTTGCCTGGTAAAGGCTCATCAGACTACTCTGAAAAGGCTGTGAAGTATATCTACAGGCAGGTTCACTGGGCAGATAATCCAATTTGCTTATTTTCTGCTCCCTTTGTACCCCCCATCATCAGCCTGCAGAGTTACTTCTTGAGAGTTCCCCAGTACCTCACTTTGAGTTTCTCTGAGGATTTCCTGTAGTAGAAGTGCTTTAACAACTGGCAGTGGCTCCAGAATGTGCTCCATGAGCTTGAAAAGGGGCTCAGATCAGAGGGGAGGTGATATTTTAACTCCTGATGACGTTTGCTGTGGGTGTCTTGAGAGTGACTTGTGGTAGAATTTGACTTTCTGGAATTCATCTGTTCGGTAATTATTGGTCTAAGGAATTATTAGAAATGATTAGACTACTGGAGCATCATCATGTTAAGATTAGTTTTTGCATTGTAAAAGTAGTGTGTAGCCCTGCCTTTCAGAAATACACTCAATTTCTCCACTGTACACTGGAATGTGCAAACTTTCTCTCTCATTCCCTATTTCTCAATGTTTAGAATCTGTGCTGATACTGCAACTGGTTAACACAGTTTGAGCTGTAGGAAAAAAATCTATTTTAAGACAGGGATGCTAGGAAGTGAATAATTCAAATGATAAAATATTAAGACATATATTATCAGCCTGTGCAACAATGATCTAAAATTAATGCATCGCTGCCAGCTGTGTGGAATTTAGGGAACATAGGAAGACACACTTGTCAGAAATGCATGATAGCAAATGCAGTTTGGATGCAAAACTGCAGCACAGGCCTCTGTTCGAGTGAAATGTGGCTTTAATCAGCCTCACAGTGGGGGAAGTATCACTCAGATTAGAGTTTATCCTCGGTGCAATTGGCTTTCAAGGGATATCCAGGCTCTTCTGCAATCATGTGATTAAAAGGGTCATAGCCTCAGCCGTGCTTTAGTCTTTTTGATGTATTTTAGGATGGTTTACACTCTGAGGTGATTGAGTACATTTTATGGGTAAATGCACTGACATTCTCCTTTGGCTACAATGGGAAGACCTTTTTCTGCAGAAATTTCTTCCCCAGGACCTGCCTTCAAGCCAGTTCTTGCTTGGTTTCCATTTTGTAACGTTAGAAAAACAACCAATTTTATTACTTTAATAGTCCAGCTACTCGAATATAGTCATATAAACAGAAAGGTGCATTTTAAAAAATCTTTAATTATAAGATATAACCAAATAATCAGCTGAGTTGTACAAATACTGTATTAATATTTCCTTATGGTTAGATTTTTTTTTTAATACTTACTAGAAAATAGATGAATCCCTGTGTAAACAGTCTGCAGCCTAAACTTTCCGATTTTCCTGTTGATTCAAGTTTATTTTTAAACAGCTCTCAAAGGTTTCTTAACTACTGTGTTTCATATCCTTTACCTTTCAAAGGACTGGGAAGAGGAAGGTTGTTTTCCTTTCAGTCTGCAGACACATCTGGAATGAGGAATGAGGTCCAATCAGTGTCCTTCTAAAAAATATTAATTTTAGTGTTCAGTGCTTCTGCCAGCAGCATTAAGGGCCAAAGTTCTAATGCATTACCCTGACCTTGCAGTGTTTGAACTGTGACTAATGTGTGCAATTTTCTGAATGCTGTTTACTCCATGAGTTTTTTAAATGCCAAGGAAGCATTTTTTATTAGCATATTTCTATCACCAGATTTTATAAAATAGTAACAATCATAATTTTATTCTACTGATGGGCTGGTTTTTTACATTATCAGAAATTTCACTGGACTTTTTTTTTTTTTTTAACTCTAATCTTAAACCAAATGCGAAAAGGTCCAGAGAAACTTGCACTTGGGCAGCCATACACATGTTCAGAGAGAACAGTCAGAGTTGAAAACCCAATGCAACCAAGTCTATCAACTTTCAAACATTTCAAATCATTTATAGTATATGAAAGCTTTTTTTTATAAAAAAGGGCTCTTTTACTTCATTATAATTGTTTTTATATGCTATGAATTGAAAAAAAAAAGATACCAGCTTTCCATTGGAAGTTTTTTTTTTCCTGATCAAGAGTATCTTTGCACAGAAGATAATTAAACATCTTGTCAGTTCTGTTGGCTAATGTAAGTCAAGCTGCACAGGGAAAAACGAAAACAATGATAACCATTTTTTCAAAGTCATTTATAAATGTGTATCTTATTTTGTGTTCTAAATATACACCTTGCAGTTCAGGGAGGGAATAGCTGTTTTTTTCAGACTCATGTTTCTAACAAAAGTCTGAGTTTTGGGGGTTTTTTTAGCAGACTGCTCTCACTTTTATTCGTACTGGATATTCCTTCAACAGATCTGGCTGCAAGACCGATTTTGTTTAATAGAACAAGGTAGTTTGAAAAGGTCTTATCCACCCACAGGTACCAATGTAGTTTCCTTATTTCCTTCTAGACGTTTTTACTGATGTTTCCCAACCAAGAACATCAAAGTAGTTCTAACTTAAACTGCTGACTTTCAACTGTGGTCTCTTTTTTTCTGGAATTTCTCCTTTTCTCAACCAAAAATATTTCAGCAGCAAAGTAAATCTCCTCTTTCTGAAAACAGCTGTTTAAACTTGTGATTCTGGACCCTTTGCATCTGTTTTTCTGTACTTCAGTTAAATCTTAAAAGTTTCTTTTGGAAATGAATGCACAGACTTAAGCAGTAATTTTGACTGCTGCTGATGTGAACTCTCTTCAAACTCAAAACATTAAAGCCACTCTGTTCCTCGTGTTCCCTTTTCCCCTATTATTATTTTTATAATTTTTTTCCTCTCTTTGCCACACAAGAAAAACAACAGAACCTCTCTGTTCTGCTACTCATCTGCTGAGCATGTGGAATCTTTCTGCACTGTGATTGGGACATGAAATCCAGCTGGTGTTGGTTTCAATGAGGAGACACTAGTTGACCATCCTTCCTTTTTAATAACATGCACAACAATCCTCCCAGTTGTATCGACACTCAACATGCTTCCAAAACCACAAAATTTCAATAAGGTGGCAAAAATAGCTGTGCCTTTATCAATGTATATTTTACACATGTAAACTTTTAACAGTTGGATCTTTTTTGGCATGAAAAGACTTGTGATGAACAGACAGATGCAATGGTATGTGGTGCCCTTTAGTTGCTGGACTCAGCTTCCCAGAATATATAACCTTTTTGTTATGAAAACCGTGATCACCTGTTGTGTTTCTTCTCTCTTGCTCTCCTTTATTGCATTGTAAGGTCATGATTTCAAAAACTCACACTAGATAAAGCAGGAGGAACAACAGTGGTAAACAATAATGATATTCTGGGTCTTTTCACTCCCTGATTCCAGAACCCAGCTCATGACATGTATAAAACAAAAGCAAGGTTAGTCAGGAAAATCATAAAGGCAGGCCAATGCTCTCATCTCAAATACATGTCTGTTTGTAATGAGATGGATTAACAATTGACAGGGAGGGAAAAATCCAACTCATTTTGCTGCTGAAGTTGAGATCTTTGCTCTGGTAATCTCTGACAGCAAACAGGCAATGCACAAACCATAAGTAAGAAATGTCCTTGGAAATCCAGTCTGGTTTATTCTCTCCTCTCTTTGGGTCATCTGTTAACCCAGTTGTCACTATTTCTTCTTCCTTTTCCTACCAACTTCCTATGTCAGTCCCCTCTGCTCTCTGTTCTTATAAACATACTTTGATATGACACCAAGTTGGGAGGGAGTGTCGACCTGCCAAAAGGCAGGAGGGCTCTGCAGAGGGATCTGGATAGACTGGAGAGATGGGCTGACTCCAGTGGGATAAAGTTCAACAAGGCCAAGTGCCGGGTCCTGCACTTTGGCCACAACAACCCCCTGCAGCGCTACAGGCTGGGCACAGAGTGGCTGGAGAGCAGCCAGGCAGAAAGGGACCTGGGGGTGCTGATCGACAGGAGGCTGAACATGAGCCAGCAGTGTGCCCAGGTGGCCAAGAAGGCCAATGGCATCCTGGCCTGCATCAAGAACAGTGTGGCCAGCAGGGCAGTGATCCTTCCCCTGTACTCTGCGTTGGTGAGGCCACACCTTGAGTATTGTGTTCAGCTCTGGGCCCCTCAGTTCAGGAAGGATATTGAGGTGCTGGAGCGGGTCCAGAGAAGAGCAACG
>NW_020955338.1:472970-536582 GCF_003031625.1 Empidonax traillii | reverse complement strand
GTTATAGCCAGGTGGGGGTTGGTCTCTTCTCCCAGGCAACCAACAATAGGACAAGAGGACATGGGCTCAAGCTCTGCCAGGGGAGGTTTAGGTTAGATGTTAGGAAGAAATTCTTTACAGAGAGGGTAATCAGGCATTGGAACGGCCTACCCAGAGAGGTGGTGGATTCACCATCCCTGGAGGTTTTTAAACAGAGATTGGATGTGGCCCTTAGTGCCATGATATAGTAATTGGAGTTGGATCAGGGGTGGGAGTCGATGATCTTGGAGGTCTTTTCCAACCCAATCTGTTCTATGACTCTATTCTATGATTCCTTTCTAGCCCCTCTAAGCTTGTGGATATGTGAAGCTGCTGGACTCCATTTATTGCTGGCTGTGTCATTTTAGCCCTTTGCTATCCTTTTGTCTCTCCCAGCTGTGAATTAAGGCAAGAGGCTCCCTTTTTTTTCCCTATTTGCTGGTGTATGGCATGACCAGATTTCAAACTATAAGGGTGTAACCAGATATGGCAACAAGTGGCTGAAAGAATAGGGTGTTTCTGCTCCAATTTAACCAAGAGCAAGGATTTTTATTTTGTTACTCTTTTTGCTTACTGTTTTCTCAGATCTCAATGCATTTTGCAGTCTCATTGGGGGTTTTAACCCCCAAATACCTACCTGAGTTTATCTGGTTGGATAACTCTTACTGTATTTCTACATAACTGTGAAATTATGTACCTAAAATGCTTTTAATTCTTCTGTTAATTTGCATTTCATATGAGAAAAGAGTTAGATACTTAAGTCCCTAAATTTTCTTTGGGAATTTAACTCTTTGGAGATGCTAAATTATCATCTTTTGAGGTAACAGGATGTGTTTGCTGGATTTCTAAGAAGATTATAAGGAATGCTAAAATTTGTTTTAAAAGTAAAATCTATATGCTTTGAGTCCTCTAAAATAAACGTGACTGACTGTACACTGAGGAACAATAATTCTAAGCAGAGAGGAACAATTAAACCCTTCAAAATGTCATATTAATGACTAGAAAAAAAATTTTGGTTGAAAAGAATAAAGGCAAAAGGTGTCAGAAACTGAGCTGTTCATATCCTAATTTCTGGTTCTAAACCTAAAAATAACGTAAAAAAACCCCTAGTCCTACTCATTTGAATAGACAATTTATATCACTGACATTGAAGCTAATACTAAGAAAATTGTTCATTTGCATTTCATGTAGAGAAGCCAACCCTGCATTCCTCAGGCATCTGTTTAAACAAAGGATGGTATCAGATCAAGGACAAAACCAAAACTGAAGTAATTTGCTTTATATGGAAGGGATAAATAAATATCCCACTGTACAGTGTGACTCCACTGTATGATTTCCGTCAACCTACAGCTAATTTAAGCAGCTCCCCCCATTTTAATCTATTTATTGCCTTCCCCAGTTGCAGTTTGCTCTCTTTATCTGTCCTAATCAGTCATTTTTAAGGCCTTGCTCTCTAATAGGGAAGTGAAAAAGAAAAAAATGAATCCTATATTTCCTTATATATCTAAATTTCTAGATTGCCACACAAACATCTGAGCAAGAATAAAGGTGAGAGAATGAGTGTTTAAGGGTAAAGAAGGGCAGTAATCTGTTAAAATATCATAGTTTTCTTTGGTACTTAGTGCACATCCTAAATTTCAGCCAAGCAGCCTTTAAAGGGGAGGAGTTTCACTATTTTTGGTTCCCTTTCGGTTCTCCCATTCACAGGGAAAACGTATCCATATGGTGTCCATTCCAGCATTATTTATGATAACTAATCCCAAGCATGCAATACTTCCAGCTAATGAGCAACACAGATGAAAGGCAGATGTTTGCTGTAACCACAAAGTTGGCATTCATCTCACAGCAACATTTTTAATCTCTGCTGTATGTTTACTTCTTGGTGTGTTGGTTGCCAAGTAGTTGCAGTTCTCTTTCATAGTAGTTTAAAGTTTAAAAAAAAAAAAAAAAAGTCCTCCATCTCACAACTGTAGAATCACAGAATATCCTGAGTTGGAACAGACCTCCCAAGGATCACCCAAGTCCAACTCCTGGCTCTGCACAGGACAGCCCCAAGTGCCTGAGAGCATTGTCCAAAAAGTTTCTTTTAACTCTGGCGAGCTTGGTGCTCCCTGGTGAACCTGTTCCAGTGCCTAGGAATCCTCTGGATGAAGGAATTTTTCCCAGCAAATGGAGAAGCAGCTGCCTGTGCCTCTCCTTGGAGCAAACAGGTACCCAGTGACAGTTATTGATTTGTCTGGACTGGTTGTTGCCATCTGACCCTGCAGAAGGTGGTTTGGTGCTGTGATCTCCACCTCCAGAGGGCAGGTTCCTGCAGTGTTGGATGCTCAGAGGCTGGTTCACTTCGTGCTGTGTAAGCCCAAGAGGGAGGTGAACCCCAAGAAAACAAGATATCAGAAAGCACTGACAAGAGGTCAGTATTTAGTGATGTCTAATAGAAGAATGTGAGGTAAAATAAATAAGAATAAAATTTGTTGATCATTTTAAAAAATGAGCAGCAAGCAACTAAAGAAATAATAAACGGCACTGGTTTTAGATGAAGGATAGGCAGAACTAAGAAATGAAATGAGCAAAAGAAAAATTATATAATAGTCATTGATACACAAGGAATTATTTGGAATTATTATAAGTCAGAAAAAGAAGCAGAGAGATAAGTAATTAGAGAGAACTAGGAGCAAATATTAAGAAAATACAGTTTTAGGGAAGCTGATTGGTGAATAGTATTGTGTTGTCCTAGCAGACATCCTTTAGCTTCCTCAAGTCAGAGAAGAGAAACAGCAGTGGCATTGTGGGTGGCTTTTCAGGGGTGTGGCTGCTTTGTGGTACTAATATTGACCATATACTGATGTAAAAATGACTTCCTACATTGGTACATTAGTTTCTCTTGAATATCAGAAGCTGAAAGGCTCTGAAAGGAGGTCAAAGGAAGGGAGACACAGTGCTAAATTGTCTGGGGTTTTTCCACAGCTGCCACACTCCTTGATAATGTTGAGGGAAAGACAGGAAAGGAGATTGATAGCAGATGGACATTTTATTGTTTTGAGGTTTTCTTTAGTGATTTCATTCCTAGTTTTGTAACTGGGACGATCTTTTCTAGGTAGAAAAAAAAATATGTTGTTTACTTGTTTATTGACACAGGAGGGGCTACCCAGAGGAGGTATTCAGATGAGCAGGGAACAGCATAAATCCACTCCACCCACGTGCTGTGGGAGTGTGAAAGCACGTGCTTGTTATGCAGCTCTGAGGATCAGTTTCTGAGCTGATAGTAGGGGACATTAACAGGCAAGAAATGGGTTTAGTTGCCATGTATTAACTAGCAAGGAGCAGGTGGTTGGAGAAATATCTTTTCCTTGCAGAAGGCTAATGATTGGTGAGTCATTACTAAAGCCATCATCAAAATCAAAGTTAAACACAATTTTTCTCCCTTCTCACCCTTATATAAGAGGGGGGGCTCCAAGTTCCAACACCCATAAAAACAAGTCCCAGTTGTCTTTGGAGCAACTATAACATCCTGCTGTCTTTGGCCCAGCAACATGTTCACAACCCTGATTCTGTGAACTGCTTGCTCTTTATTTAACAGATAAGCACCCATTACTTTTTTTGAAAGCAATATAACAATAACATAAACCTTTACAAATTAGAGCAGTTATTGCTTTCAAAGGGATGCTTAGGCTTCTCTCTGAGATGTGCTGAATGTTAAATAGTCACTAGGGGGATGCAGGAGTTCTGCATGGAGTTAGGGTTCATCTTCAATGAGGTTTTTAATCACAGGATTAAAATGCTGCTTCATCAACAGCAATTTTTGAACTTTACCTGAACGTACTGCACTCCCTGTAACATCAACTTAAATGCACTCTGCATGGCATTTTTTTTTGGAAACTTAGCTGGGCTTTTTGCCTGAACAGTTTCAGATTAGTTTTAAGCAACAGCTCTTTCAGAGGTATCATCACATATGGCCCAAATTCTGAGAGAGGCTTACTCCTTTAAATTAATATTCTTTGTTACAGTGCAAAGCATCTGAAGGTCATGGTCAGGAACAGAATTTAAGCAGCAATGCTAACTGCATCCATGAAAGATCACAGTTTAATGTTTGTAAGAGTTACAATTCCAAGACAAACAAAATGTTTAATTGAGAGAGTTGAGCACAGGATTAGTCGGAGATGGATTTTTAGGCGTGTTTTAGGTGTTCTCCAAGATTTTTAGGAGTTCCTCACATGTGTTACTTGATTTTATAGCATGCACTGTTACCTTTTAGGTAAGAAATGAGTTTTACCTGCAACATCAAAATACATTTACAAGCTGTCTACAGGTTCAGCTGCATTTCACCCTAAAGCATAAAAAAGAAGGATTACTGTGAAAGGACAAACCTAGGAATAATGATGTGAGATAACTCCCAAGAAAATGGAAAGAAAGTCTGAGTTTGAAATGCTTGGCAGAGAATAACAGAAAAGTCTCATGGTCTGATAGCTATAGAAATGTGTGAATTTGTGTCTGATAAAAACACTTAAGAATTATGAACGTGTTCATAAACCACATGTAGCAGCTACAAACTAAGGAATAATTCTATTGTTCATTTTTCACTCCTGTGATTCTGGAAGAGTACTCAAGAAATTCGAGGAAAAGGTGGAAGTTAATTCAAATACAAGGAAAGCAAGTTTTAGTTTCCAATGCACCTGTTGATAGATGCTGTAGTGTATATGTCAAGGGCTTAGTGATTCTTCCAGATCTCAGTGTCCTTCCTAACATTTCATCAATGAGAAACCCTGAAAGAAAAGGCTTTTAACAGATTTTTTTTTTCTATTTTGAGGTTTTACTCTTGTATAAATATTTTATTAATATTATTACTCTCTCTGAAATCCACAGGAAAAATCCTTGTGGCTTCCACGTGAGCTGACTTGAAATTTTGCTTTGGTTTACATACCCTTGAGTAAATTTCTGTTGCCTTTTTTTTTTTTTTTTTTTCAAATACTGCAAGAATCTTTAAAAACTGATGTCCATGCATAGTGTAGATGGCAGACTAATGGTTGCTTTTATTCTTAAGATAATGACATGGTTAGAATTTTTAGGCTGTCTTACTGTTGTAGGTTTCTGTCATGGTGTAAGCCACTTAGATCATTCCAAATAATTACATAAGTAGATATTCTGCCACACTTTAAAGGATAACTGGCTCAGGAAAAAAATAAAGAAGGAACAAATAGGCATTTTGTACTCTTGTTCTCTGCAAAGAATACTATATATTAGCCTTCAGTTTTTAATTAATTATAAATCCTCTATTGTTTCTTCCCTTTCTCAAAAAGAATGAAGTTGTGCCCTAAGTTGTCTTCTTTCTCTTGGCTTTGTTGATGCGAGGTTTATAATCAGCATTAGTCTGAGAGTTCTGCATGGAAAATTGCTTTTCTCTCTTGGAAATATTTTGTAAGGGTAGCTACAATACTTTGAACATGATATATAGCCAGAAAAAGCTTTAGAGATATAAAACCTTACACCCTTAGGTATGAAAATTCTGGTATATATGACATAAAACCCCTTTTTTATATACCTTGCTAGTCCATAGCAATCACCAGCTCAGGTTTACAGTGAGCAGCTGTAAATCAGTCACCACCACCCACACCTGAGCCTTGCCAACAGCCTCTTTTTCTCATCTATTTGACACTACTTTGCTCAGGCCCTGAATGGACTCTTAACAGCTCAGTAATTAAGACACATGAATAAAATCGAGTAGCCTCCTACCAAATCAAAGTAATGTAATAGTTTTTTCTGTAATTAATTTCCACAATCATGGAGAAAAAATGGGTAATTATGATCAGAAAAAACTCTCAAATACACATCAAGGATATTTTTAAAAAGGGGAATATAAGAGGAACACAAATATTATTTTTGAGTCAATAATGCTACATATCTTTGAAACATGACTTCTTTTCCAGTTAATAAAACTAGTAAAGATACCTTCTCCTGTTGTCCATTCCTCCTAACTGGCTCCATGGCACATTTTCTAATGCATATAGACCTCTGTCATAAAACCTGTCCCAAAAGAGGTTTGGTGTGGTGGGTTTTTTGTTTTGTTTTGTTTTGTTTTGTTTTGTTTTGTTTTGTTTTGTTTTTGTCAAATCAAAGTGAAAATTTGGGTAATCCAATGTTATAAAACTGCCTTCAAGAGATCAACATCTGCTCTGATGATCTGACCAACAGTTGCCCTGTCAGATGATAAAGAAACTCGTTGTCAGGCTCCTCGGGGCCCTCCTGACCTTTGCCACATGTGATGTGGAAAGTGATCCCACTGCTAATGTTGTCCTTCCCTTGGTTGAAACACAGACCTTTTTTGGTTGTTATGTTCCCGCAAGATCATTAGGACCGATGTGGGGATGTGACATTTGTTTACCATGTGGTAATTTACAGTTCATTGGCAAAGGAAGGCAAATTTGAAATGGAAATGGCATTATAGCACCGTGACAACATTAAGAGGGCTACAAGTCAAACATGAAATTGGGAAACCTCCCTGGCATTGTTCCTTCCTACAAAGGACTGAAGAGGGGTTGCTGTGGTCTGTTGATTAATATTCTTGCAGAGCAACGCTGGATAGCTTTGGTCTGTGTGAGGGGTGAGACAGTGCTTAGCAGGGTGGGGAAACTTCTCAGAATTCTTAATTGGTGAAATCCTTTAATCTTTGCTCTTTCTAGTACCTATTTTCTGGTAAATCAGTGCAAGTGATGAATATTTATTCTTTGATGTTGGCATAGCTCCAGATCCCAATGAATACTAATTGCATTGCTTTTGCTTATCCTTTGTTATCTCACTCAGTCGTTACCATCTGTTTACATGACTGACATTTACGACTTCGTGAGAACAATAAAACCAAACCATTCCTGTAGGAACCAGGGTGGAAGCAAGAAAGGTGGAGAGGGACTCTTTGCAAGGGCACAAAGGGATAGGACAGGAAGGAAAGGTTTCAAACGGAAAAAGGGTGGGTGTTGATGAGATACTTCATTGTGAGGGTGGTGAAACACTGGAACAGGTTTCCAGAGAAGTTGTGGTTGCCCCATCCCTGCAATAGCTCAAGACCAGATTGATGGGGCTTTGGGCAATCTGGTCTAGTGACAGGTCCCTGCCCATGGCAATGGGGCTGGAACTGGATGATTTTTAAGGTCTCTTCCAAGCCAAACCATTCCGTGTGTTTATGAAAGCAGTTCTGTTCTCTTAAGTATCCTCTTCTCATTTCTTATGTGCCTGGTTCTTTGCTCAACTTCTCTATAACAAGTAGGTATGATAGTAACCTGATTTCGTCCACTTGGAATTCTGGGGGACCCAGACATCAGAGGAAATCACCATTTTGTTCTTTTTGCTCTTAGCCTTTTGCTACTTGTTGTGGTTTTGCCCAGTTGGCCATCCCTAGGGCTGAGGATGGTTTTGTCCAAGTGATTTCTGGACAAAAAAGCCAATCAAAAGTTTAGTGATGCCTTTGCTAATTACATCTTTAAGAAAATGGAAAAGAAGAATTGTTGCACAGTTAAAAATTAGAAGCAGCAGCCATGTAGAAGAGTGGTGGGCCCCGAGTGGGCCAAGGCCTCTCCTCTCCCGGCTTGGGCCGGGGGTGGGGGGCAGGTGAGGCACTGAAGCCTCCTTTCTCTCTTGTAAGAGAGTGAAGAAAAAAAAGTTTAAAAGACTGACTGCTTGGACAGAAACTGCTGCAGAGAAATTTGTTGGGGTGAGGAGACCTCCCATGCGGCTCACGCAGGAGCTTGTGAATGTATCAGAGAATAGAGACTTCATGAGAGACCTGAGGTGAGGCAAAGTGTTGTTGAAGACTTTGTGGCCCTTGAAAAGGGCAATGCTTATGCTGGAGCGAGGACAGCTCGGATAAGCTTAGAATCTCAGTGAGAGATTGTGGTGGTTTTAATCTAGGCCTTCTCTGGTTACCAGTTTGTAACCAAGGAAGGGGCAGTGTTCCCAGTATTCCATACAATTTTTACGTAAATTGTGGTATAAATAAGAGGGGAGGAGCGGCCTTCGTTCTTCTTCTCTTCCGCCGGAGTTCGGGAACAGTGGGTCCCTGCATTGGTCTCGCTTATCTAAGGCTGAGGCCTGCAGCATCCACTAACCTGCTACATGGAAGCTTGGAGAGTGCTGGCAGTGTCTGCCAATCCTGCTTTCTAAGGGATGTGGTGAGATTTGTTTTACTAGTTATTTTACTAGTTCTCGGGTTTGATTGTGCATATCTATTCGGTGTCCCTTTTTGTTTCCCTTTCTCCCTTTTTCCCCTTTCCCTATCCCTTCGGGGGGTCTTTGGATTCCTGTTGGCTGTGTACATAGCATCTTAACTGTAATATACATAAAATATATTTTTTATATAACTAGCTTAATTTTCGGGTTCTTCAATTTGCATAGTTTTTTCCTTTACCCTGGGGAAGTAGAAAGGGGGGAAGAGAGGGGCTGCTACTGGGGGGTTGGGCATTTGGCAGGGAGCCAAGTCCAAACCATCACAGAGATCCATGCTGCTGGTACTAGAGATTTATAGCCCTGAGAGAGACAAGACTTACGCCAGAGTGAAAGACGGCTTGGCTGGGATCCGTGTGTGTGTGTGAGATCCGTGCAAGTCCCATGCCGAGGAGTCTGTCAAGGACTGTTCTCCCATGGGAAGGGATCTCCATAGGGAAATAGGGGTGGACTCTTAAGCCATTATCCCCTGTAACCCCGTGGAAGAAGATCCATAGCAAGCAAGTGTCCCCTTGCAAGCCTATGGAAGGAAGACTCTTCAGGACTTGGGTAACCCCCAGCCTTCAGTCTTAACCCAGCAGAGGGGTAGGCCCAGCCCTGGAGGCCGACACAGAGCGAAAAGAGTGAGAGAGAGAGAGAGATGAAAAAGTTCCAGCTGCGACGAGAGTACTGCTACAGAATTACTACAGAGAGAGCTGGAACTCCGAGAATGGAGAAAAGGACTACTTCTCCTCCTTGAACTGGTATAAAGGGGGGAGGAGTATTTCTATACATACATAGTACTTTTACCTAAGTAAAATTATTATAAATATAGTTCTTTAGTAGTTTTTATTTTGCTAGTAATAAATGTTTACTATTTTCCCCAAATCGTGTCCCTTTTGTCTGCATAAACCTTCTCTCAACTAATAGTAATTGTGTGGGGGGTGGAAAGCAAATTGACCCAGAGCAAAACGACGACACTACTTGATCCCACCAATGAACAACTATGAGGAAGAGGTCCTAATGCTAGAGTTCAAATATTTTTTTGTCTACTTTCCCTCTCAAATAATATCCTCATTGCATTCCTAGGTTGTCACTGTTGGGGGGGGGGGGGAATGACTGTGGAAGAAAAAAAATCACATTTTCTTCCATTCCCTTAAAATACTGTGCTTCAAATTTAGAGCTGAAAAAAAGGTTTGCTCTACGTTCCTTCTACTTAAGCATTGCAGTACAGATTATGTCAAGAACATATCACAGAAGAAATAGAAAGCTTCCTCTGTACTGAGTATTTTTTTCTTGTATTGTAAAATATCTCAGTTTCTTTAGGAAAAAGATTTGCATGCAGAAGGGATTTTGAAAAATGTCCTTTCCTGAATAATATATTCTATACATATAAATTTATTGCACTTAAAATGGTATAACTTGATTTTGGACAAAATCTAGCCTGAATTTAAGCATATTTGACTTCAGAAAAACACAGTAAGTAAAAAAAGCACCACTGTATAATATTTTATTTTTAGCTTGCTCTGGTGAAGAATCTGCTATGGCACTGGAAAAGAATTTTAAAGTGCCCTTAATTTTTCTTGCTTTCTGCATCACTTTTGGAAAAACTCCTAAACGTGTCTTTCAAGAGCACAAACTTTTTTTTTTTTTTTTGTCTGGTGTGTGCTCTGCTCTGCAGACTCCAGCTAATCAAATGGTATAACCAAAATAAAACCCAGGGCACTCACTGAACAAGTGTGAGTATCTGTTTATGACACACACAACCGAGAGCAGCTTTGGATGTTGTTACGGAATGCCAAATAGATGATGCTTCCTGACACTGAAATGTACTGCAGTGTTGCCCAAGGAAGCAGCACGTGAACTGCCAATGTGGCTTTAGAAACTCATCACACAAACATGAAAAACAAACAAGCGAGGTCTAAATGTCCACTACGATGTTCTAGACTGGTTTGGGTCTGTATTTCTGAGAAGCTACTAAAGAACAAGGTTCTTGATAGCAGTTTACTTTTACTTTTCCTCAGTATTTTCATAGAATTCATAGATTGTCTCTCTTCCCATCCTTTCTGTCACTTTTTTTGACAGAGACAAATGGCTGAAGAGATGGATGCAATGCACTTGTCACCTCCAACAAAATGCTGCAGAAGGGTGTGTGGGAATAGCTGTCAGTAAGAACAACAGTTTAAACCCCCCTTTATTTATATTGACCAGTCATGGATCACCCATGAATGAAATGTGTTGTGCCCAGATTCAATAGGTATTCCTTTGAATCTCTTAATATTGTAGTAAATAGAGGCTTACTAGGGTATTTTTTTGCTTGTTTGTTTATTTGTTTCCCCCTCTCCCCTGCCCTCAGGTGTTTAAAATTTAATATCTGCATGCTGAAAACAATTCCTGGTAGTGGTGTTATTTTGAATATAGTGCTCAAACAATTTCCTGAAGTGTTTTGCGCTTTCCTGGCCTCTCAGAATTTCACTTCTATTTACCTTTTGAAATTTAGCTGGCATGGTTGTACCAAGTTTGCTCATGTTGACAAAATCCTTTGCAATTGTTTCCGAGTAATTTCCTAGTAGAGTTTACAAATAACTCTGACCATGTAAAAAGTTACCATTTGTTTTCTTTACACGAGAGAACCAACTGATGGGAAATTTCAGATTTGTAATAATGTCTAGAGCAGATAAACTTACTGCTAATTTGCTTTTGGTTTGTGTATCTATTTTAAGAGGGCTTTTTAAATTTTATCTTAGTTCTGAATGGAAAGAGGCAGCCGCACCAATTAAATTCTTACATAATTCATACCCATGCATGTAATTATCTAGAGCTTACTGATTTAAAAAGCTGCCTGCTCTTGACTTCTACCCTTCTTTTTTTTCTGTCACGATTTTCTGACTCTAAACTGTAAATTCCCACCCTGAACTGTTTTCCATCTTGTCCTTAAAGCAAGAATACGCCTGCTTGCAGACAAAAGCACCTTTGCTTTGATTTCAGTGACATGTTTTGTTCTGCTCTCTAAATGGCCATTCTTGAGGTTTGTCTATTGATTATTGAAAAATGAAAGGCATCTTCCATGTGCTGTGGAAAAAAAAAAAAAAAAGTCAGGCAGGGGGATGACAGATGAGTTTCCTGCCTTTCTACAGACACTACATGGCCCCTTACTGGCAGCATCATGGCAGAAGGGGTCACCAGGAATAAAAGAAATACAGCAGACATCAATTCCTTGCCTTTCTACAGGAAATATTTAGTCCCTAAATTGCACTTAGCCTGACTGTCATAAAAATGTATCGATCTGCTCTCTTCTGGTGTTTCTAGAGCACAGTTTAATTGGGATTGCAATGCCACAGACGTTATCTTTGAAGAATGATGTTTCACATCCTCGCTGTGCATTTAACCCGGACCCGTGGAAGCGCGTCCGCTGTCCTTTCCCCAAAAAAGATTGTTTCCTTGAGGGATGCGGAGCTGCTAAATCGCATTCCTCACTTTCTCAAGTACTGCTTTTGTCTTTTCTTTTTTTTTTTTTTTTTCTTCTCCTCCCTTCGCTCCATCAGACTTGGCTCGGACGGCGGGCGGCGGCAGGAGGCAGGGGGAGCCCGGGAGCGGCGGCGGGAGAGGCAGGGGGAGCCCGGGAGCGGCATCGGCGGCCCGGCCCGGCCCGGCGAGCCCGGCAGGCAGGCGGGTCCCCCCCGCCCTCCGCGCTGACGTCAGGAAACTTTCTCCGCGGCTGGAGCCGGGAGAGCAGCGGCGCCGGGAGCCGGCGCGGCGGCGGGACGGGCTCCATCCATCCCTCCCTCCCTCCATCCATCCCATCCATCCCGCGGCAGGTACGCCGGGGCTGCGCAGGGACGGGAGCGGCCCGGGGAGGGGACCACTCGCCGCGGGTGCCGAGGAGCGGCTGGCGGGGAGGGAAGGTGGGACGGGGGTCTGAGAGCCTGTTGATTGCCGCGGAGGCGGCAGCAGCGCTGCCCCGGGATCCGCTGCGGCCGGCGGGGAACTTGGCGGCGGAGATCGGCGCGAGTACCGCGGTCTGTGCCCGGGGCTGTCCCGCAGCTTCCCCGGCTCACCTGCGGGGGGGGCCGGGCGGTGTCGGGGGCACATCCCGCGGCTCCCGGAGCGAGGGTGCGGGGGGTCTCGGGCACGGGCTCTTTGAATCGCAAGGGAAGCCACAAATAATAAGATGCCTTTCATTCTGGGTTGTTTCCACGCCTCCCCGTTCCCCGTAGTGTAAGTACAGTAAAGCCATTATGCGAGAGGGGGTTTTGTTTTCCCTGCGAGGCTTGGGCGGCAGCCGAGCTCGCCGCTGGGGCTGGGGGAGCGCTCGCCTGGTGTTCAAGGGGAGGATCTTTGGGCTCGCAGGCGAACCCAAACCACCAAGTTAAAATTAACTCCGCGTGTGTCGGGAGGGTGGAGTGCTGCAGGAGTTTGCCGGATCGTCGTGTGAATAGAGAGCTGAAATCTGAGCAAGGGCTGCAGCCGCTGGCTTGGAGTCGGGGTGGGGGAGAGATTCAGGGAGAAATCCTGAGTTTGAGAGGGGGTCTGGAAGTTGTCTGACAACCGGAGGAACACGGGAAAGTATGTTGCTCGTTTAATTTCGCCGTCCTTGTCTTTCATTGAAGGGCACCGAGAGTCAATCAAAGGCCCGTAAAGGTTAATTGTATTCTTCCTACAAAGGAATTGGCCCCTTTCCGAAGAACTGGATGTCTGGGGTCTTTATTTGAACTTAAGATACTAATTAGAGTTCTAATTTAAATACCATGCAACTTTTTAACTTTTCAGTTCCATCACAGTTGCAAGTTTTTAAAAAGTCATCTTTGTGGTAATAAAAAGTTATCATAACTAAAAGGATTAGTTGAAAAAACTAATAAACTGGAAAAAGTGAGGCATATGGGAAGGTGATTATGAAGGTGCTTTGAATGTGTGTAGGTTTATCTAAAATGTTTTAGCAATATATGCTATCTATTCAGTATAAATATAAATAAGCATCCATATTTATGTAATATATGAATACTGATTAACCTCTCCTTTTAGGAATTATTTTCTGTGATTTTTCTTCCCCTGTACGTTAGACTAACATATAACCTGAGCTGTACTTTTCAGTTGTTGTATTTATAAGCAGAACTTGAGAGCCACTTGTGATGTTAATCAAAATAAGAAAAAGATAATTCACCTGAGAGGAAAATATTTTTTTTCGAAGGCAAAGCTTCTATTTCTATGACAATTTCAAAATGAACGGGAAATTTTGCCTTGTGATTGTGGGTTTACTTGATTGGCTTGGCATGTAGTAGTATATCAGGTACAACTTCAAATATTTGGAGATTATCCGCGTGAACTGAGAGAAACAACAAACCAGCGAGGAAGTAATTCCATTATTATTAGCCATATGCTATTTGGGATGCATTTTATTTTTAAGTGCACAGATGCATTAGTGATTAGAGGTCTCTTTAAAGGCATATATTTATGTGAATAGCTTGAATAAACAGAGTGGTTTAAGGATTAAAAGCCTAGGAATTGTGATACATTGTTGAAGGATGAGAGGGAGCAGTTCAGTTGGTGCTTTTAACAGAGCTACAGTAGCAGGAATATCAGGGAAAGGAAAAAAGGAGAAACAAGTAGGAATCCAGTTGCCTTAGAAGTTGGGATAATGTGAGCCAGCTGACTTTGGGTGTGTCTTGCAAGTGATGAGTACACAAACTAAAGTTATTCCAGCAGTAAACTGCACTACGATGTGCTGTGGAAAGCATTTTAAATCTCGTGGAGAAAACACAACCCAGAAAGGAGGAAGATGCAGTTAACGGGAGTGGACAATGAGAGTGGTTATTACACAAACAAGTGGTTGGTTCAGCCTCCTCAGTCTTTGGAGTGAACTTTGTCGTCTTGTTGGGGATTTTTTTAGAGTTCAAAGATGGTGCATCTACTGTTCTGCAAAACACTCATCTGATGTGCCGTTTCAGAACTTCCTTTACAAGCTCATTAAAGTAATTTGTTAGTCTCTTGCCTGTAGACAAGGTTACATTTGGGGTTCGATAGCAATGTGTCTGTCAAGGTGTGTTCATGCAATGTTTGTAAACATTACTGGATGCTCTTGAAGTCACTGTCAAGAAACCTTTATGAAGAACTTGAGAGCTCAAACACAATAAACTGGAATTTGTATTGTGATTATTGAATTAGTTTTTCTCTTGAGATAATCCCTCAAGAGTGTATTGCTTGAACATGTCATAAGAAAATAATTAGAAGGACCAGCGGAAATAATTAACAAACAACTTCAGCTTGAACTGGGGGACTAACATAGCTTGGAAGAGAACAGAACTACTTTACTGTTGAATGGTGATCATAAATAATATGGCCTGTGGTGGGATTCTAATTCTGTCAGGTTTTTCAAGAGAGCTGAAAAGTCCACCAGGTTCACTTCACAGAAACTGCAGCTCCCTTAGAATTTTCAGGTGTTATCCACAGTGGAATTCATGGCAGAAGATAAGGGGGTGTTTCAGCTCTTGAGACAAAAAATCATGAACTAATGTCTTAATAGAGTTGTTGCATAAGAACATGGTAATTGGGCACAAATAAACATTTTCCCCATCACCTTTTTTTGCCTTACTCTAATCTGATTTTTGAAGGGATAAGCTCCTTTAAAGAACCCCAGAAAAGAATAAACAATACTGCCCCTGTTAGAACACACAGTGCCTCTGCATAGCTGCCTAACAATGTTCTCTTTGCTTCTCTTAGCTTCAATATGTAACTTTTCATACAGATGCATGATTTTCTTCCTAGCGTGTCCTAAATCCCTGAGATCAGAACCCTGGCTTGCTTTGTGCAGATGGTTTTGCTGCTCCACTGCTGGTCCCTCCCCTGAGCACGCCCCATGACTTCAGATGCCCCATCAAGCTCTTCTGTGGGTTTGCTCTTGTGTTGTGGGCCATTCCATTTGTCCAGGGGCTCCGAAAGAACTCTGGGTATGGTCAGTAGTATCTCTTGAGTCTTAAAAAGGCTTTTTCTTGAGCATTTTAATGCACTTTAAAATGTGCGGGTTTTAACATGGGCTGCAGCTCCACCCAATCCAAAGAGCAGACAGTCCTCTGAAATGCCTCCTCTTGCCAGATAGTTTTAAAACATGTTTGTTACACTAAATTGGATGTCAAGAGAAGGAAGGGGTGTTACCACATAGATTTTATCAGGATTTCAATGGCAAATTTGTCAGCTGGAAGCTCATCATGAAATCCCAGGGAAGAATTTAGACTTTCATTCCTCTTCCCCTCTGCTTGTGTAAGCAGATGTTCTAATCATCCAAGCTAGATGTTCTAACTATCCAAGAGGGTGCTCTGGATTAAAATATGATAATTTCCTCTCTAACTTCTGTGAAGTTCTTTTCTGTTTCCAAGGGCAGCCATTGAGAAATTCTGTTTATTTTAATTCCAGAGTCCAACCTATTCAGCTTATTAGTATAAACTTACTTGATTAGTACTGCTTTTATTTTGTCTTACTCTGAGCTTGCACATTCTGGTTTTATTCTGGGAACTGAGCTAGGTTTTCTCCATTTTCTGTCTCACCTGCAGTTATAAAGATCCAGAAACATCTGTGCAACCAAATGTTTTTCCTTGCGTTCTGTCAGCAGTACCTGATCAACACCATTGCCTTGCATGAGTGTGCCCAAGAGACTGCAACTTGCTCATCTTACTTGGTTTTAGCTCTAGGGAATAAGTTCTTAGAATTAGTTTGGGGTGGGTTGGTTGGTTGGTTTGTTTTTTCTGTCACCAGAAATTATAACCATGGTCTGTGGAAATTCTTTGAACTTTTTGGTAATTCCTGTGCTGTAGAGATACCTGAGCACTTTCATTTGGAAAAGTACGTGACTTCCAAGGCAAATCTTTTGGCATTAAAAGTGTCTGATAGTTGTTTCTAGTTTGCTTTATTGCTTTAGTGGAGATAGATATGTGGCTACTCCAGTACTTGGGGATAGATATGGATAGAGGAGATGAATCTCCAAGGTCTTCTCATATTCCTTAAGTAACATGAAAACTGTAAAACTGCATGCAAATTCCTACTCATTAATTTTTAGATAGAATGAAATAGTTTTTTGAGGACTCTCTGGATCTATTCAAGGTCTTCAATGTGACTTTTTTTTTATTCTTTCTCTGCTCTCTCTCCATCCCTGTAGTTTTAATGGGAGCAATCTTGGACAAAGGCAAAATGCAGTAGTACCACAGTGTGCAAAACAGGATCCTGGCTCCTACCTGCTGTGACACTTAATATTCTATTCTGCTTCTATTTTTGTCCTTTTAAATGCAGATCTTAGATCTTTAGCTTCTTCCAGGCAGGATGAGCCATTAGGAACTTAAACATTGTGCTTAAACTTTCCCAGTGAAAGTTTAAGCTGCTGCTCAGTGTAATTACTGCTTTTCCTGTGCATACAGGCACTCCTGATATTAAGGATTATGTTTTTTCTTTTGTCAGATTGAGAGCTTTTATATTTTTTTTCATGTGTGTGCAAATCTTTTAAAGAAGGTATCTCTTGAAACAACGGTGTTTTTTTCTTAATCTGTTGTGAAATCTTCTGGAACCTATAACTGAAGTGAGGCAATGAGCCTAGATAAAGGACTGTGTTCCCAATAAAAAAGATTGTTTTTCCTGCAGTCACATCTCAAAATGTTGTTTGGAACAGCAATCATTTTTTCATGCCAGTTACATTAGGACTTGTTTAAAAAAGTTTTTTGTGTCCTCAAACCTTTTTTTTAACATTTTTCCAGACCATCTTTCCAAATGCCTTGCTGTGCAGATATGTGCTGTCTCTTAATGCTTTCTTCCTACATGCTGTGTTGGCAGCTGTATGCATTCAGAGATCATGAGTCAGGTTCCCTAACCAAAAAAACCCATAAAATAATGAAATTTAAAATAATATGGGCTTTGTCTACTTGGAATATTTAATATTGTTTTCCTTCATCCAAGCTTTTTCTTCTTTCAGGTATAGATTTTTTTTTACACGAGTTCAAAATTTCAGGACTTGGACTTTCAAGAAAAAGTCTCTTGTGAGACTTGCCCAAAAATGGTGACTGATGGCACCACTGTGTCTGAGCTTCTGCTGATACATGCTTCAGTCTTAACTGAGAAAAATAGTAGGCAAAAGGTTTACATTTTCATCTGTGTTTAGAGTAACTGCAGTTAAGGTGATGTGGGGAAAACTTGTTCAAACGAAGTAAAAAAAAAAAAAAAGTAACAATGAGAGGTGAAGTGGATGTGGTACCAGTATGATGCTGAGTTGTTATTTGGGACAGAAAATAGCAGCAGGAGACTGTGTGTGTAGCCAGCAGAAAGTTTGAGACACTGACCCCACCACTGTGCCCCTTAATCTCTTTCACATGTGTAAGCTTTAAAGCTGAGCCTACTGTGGATTTGTAAACACAAAGGTCTTTAACATCTGAGATTAGGACAGTCTTTCTCTTGATTCATGCAGTCTAAAAAACTGCATTACTAATTCTGTAAGTTATATGTTGCATTAATATTCAAAGTATGTTGTGCAAATGGAAGGAAACACTTTTTAAGACAATGGTGCAGCTGGAGCTGTTACTAATTCTCTCATCTTCTGTGCCATATAGTAACTGCACTTAATTGTTTGCTTTTGCTGTGTCTTGTAGTGTGAAATGCAGCATGTCAACACTGCTGCACTGCAACATCACTGTGTATAATGCTAACACTCTTGAAAGAGATAATTCCCAGATTTCACCTGACTGGATGAAATGGCCCTGGTGGAACTGCCAATGCAGTGCTTTACACATCTTCATCTAATGTAAGTTTATAGTTTGTTTTTTTTTTTTGTTTTTTTTTGTTTTTTTTTTCTCAGTAACAGGTTGGTTTTGTCTTTACAAGTGTTTTTGTGCAGTGTGTTGGTGTTGGTAGCAGTGTGTTGGTGTTGGTAACCTAAAGGCAACACCCAAAAGGGGCTGGGCCAACGTGGCTGGGAAGGTGGCATGTAAAATAACATTTTCTTACACAGCCACTTAAAACTTAGTTAAACTTCTCAATAAATTGCTTGCTGTCCTTATACTTTAGTGCAGCTCTCCAAAACTGAGCCCACTTTTTATTCTTTTAAAAAGCATATTAGGTTATTTTCTTGGAAGACCAAAAGAGCTCACCTAGAAGCATTCCAACTTGTCAAAAAGATTCTCTAATCTTCCCTCCCATTTCTGGATTAGCTCCAACAGGTTTGAAGTCATCATTCTTAAAAAACCAGCCAGTCTGGTAGAGGGCATTTGGGAACTTGATAGTTCACAGCTTTAGTTCTCTCAAAGACTGTTGCTCCTGCACTGAAAGACAGCAGAAGGTACAAGCTGCCTCCTAATCTGTCTTGCAATCTCATGTTTGTCACAAGCACTCTGTCATTAAGAACAAATGTGATAACCTAGAAGAGCTTATGAGATATTTATTGTTTTCTCTTTCAAAATTAAACACATCTCCCAGAGCTCTCAGTCTCAATCCCCGTGTTTTATGGCTGAGGGTATTGAATGCAGCTATTAAACTGTGATTTCTTTGTATTAGTGGTTTTCTCCAATATGAAGAGTAATTCCTGAACCCAAATCATTAGGTGGCATTTTTGACGTGCTAGCTTTGGTAACATCCACAGCTCTGCTGGCTGTGCTGAGAGTGGCTCTTTTTTACTGGTTTTGATTGGGATAGCACGGGACAGCTGATGGCTACAGACACAGCAAATCTGCCAGCCTGGAAAACTCACCCAGCAAGCACTGCCTTCGTAGGTATTGTAGTGATCTGTCAGGAAACCGAAGTGCAGTTGACAGCACCCTGTCAGCTGTTGGTTATTTCTCTCAGGAACATGCTGGTGTTCGCTTTGCTTTTGTGCCGACTGGCGACGCGAAAATGATTTCCCCACACAAGTGACATTGCTGCTGCAAGGAAGGGTGTCTGTGTCACCATGGGCAAGAGTAGGATCTGCTTTAATGCCCAGTGTTCTGCACTGGGTGTGTTTACTTGGCAGTCTTGCCCTAAAGTTGAAATGTTGGTCGTTAACCACAGCAGTCGATGTAAAACTGTCACGCTGTTGGAATTCTCTCTCCTCCTGTTTCTGAGGGGGAGAAAAAGGAGAGGGTGTGACTTCTTAGCAATAATATCATGTCATGGTACTATGATTCATGTGGCTATGAGTTTAAAATAGATAATTAAGGAAGAAGACTGTTCTCTATGAGCTTTTAGTGTTTGATGACAAGCATAGCATGTACACACTAACACATATAGTTTGACTTGCTTCCAGTATAACTAATAGCCCTCAATCTTAACTGTCTTCTAAGTGTAGAATTTGCACCACGAATTCTAAATCCCAGACTCAGATTCACAAGAGACTGACATGTTTTAGTGAACAATTTGCAGAGGCTTACTTAAAGATTTGGTTGCCCCAAGCTTGAATCTAATAGGATAAAGGATATCCTAAGAGAAAATGCTGTGTTGTTGAACTAGAATGCATTTACAAAATGTCTTCCTTTATGTGACTTTCACTCCCCCATTACTCTCTTTTGTTTACTTTTTAGGTTCCCAGATTTCATAAATAAAGCAAAGATGTAGTCTTTACTGTTATATCTCCAAAGAAAGAAATGCAGTCACTAAACCCTGATAAAAATAGATGCAACCTCTTTTGTTTGCATATTTTATTTACATTGAGATGAAGAAAGTGACAGAGAGATAATACAGATGAGAGATAGTGTTGTGTGGGGAAAGTGAGTAATGTTGAAGTGAGTAATGTTGGAAGAGGCTTTTAATGAAGTGGAACTTGTCCAAAGGAGGGCAACAAAGATGGGGAAGGGCCTTGAGGAGAAGCCATATGAGGAGTTACTGAGGTCATTTGGTCTGTTCAGCTGGAGAAGAGGACACTCTGGGTGTTTCCTACACTCCATGTATCTTTGCTAGTCACTGATTTTCTGGTGTTTTTAAGGATTTCCTCATCTGTAATACTTCTTGCTTGAATATTAAGTTCTTTCCAAACTGGACTCCTGGAGGAATCTGGGATATGTCAAACAGAAGTTCAGTATCAGAGTGAATGGTCATCATCTAAGCTCTTGACATCCAGAATTTAGAACCAGGTCGTATAGTGATGACTTAGAGGATATTGTACTTTATTATGTAGCATTTCTCTTAAAATTCTTGGAGGATATCCTGAGTTTTTATAATTTTATGGCTTTTGAAGAATTCCTAAATGAGATTTTCTCCCCCTTCCCATTCTGGAGTTGTGTTTCCTCTGAAGCATTGTTAAGCTTGATTAGGATCTAGGAAATTTTTGAGTAATGAGTCAGAAAAATAAACAGAAGTTGAGCAAGAAAAAGCTGAGGAATAGAAGAGCTTTTTGGTGTAGGCAAGTTTAAATCCTTTCAGCTCTAAACTACAGCTATAATTTTCCTGTCCTGCGTGCACACCTATTCCTTCCTTTCTTTCTTTTTCTTCCACCCTCAAAAAACCCACAGAGAACAGTTCTGTTATGTCTTTTTCAGACAACTTTTTGGGATGTGCTTCTTGAAAAGAGCCCGAAGGGAAAGCTTTTAACTGTGACAAATCTGTCATGTAAAAGATGCAAACCAGTAAATATGCTTATAGTTGTAAGCCCTGATGATTCCACAGCAGTCCCTCATGTGCTTCTTACTCAGAGAATTATCTGTGTTGGGACTGTGTGCTCCTCAGGTTTTGGATTTCAAGTTTTTTGACATTGTAACTGGGCAGTGATTAAGAGGTATGAAGAAATGAACCATAAAATAGATGTTTAGTGAAAGATAAGTAAAAAAGCACACTTAATAAGATTAATATGTTTGAGATGTGTTATGTTACTGGCATACCCATGACTACTTAAACACTGAAATAATCTGGTGCTATTTAATCCAAATCAATTCCATTTGCTAAGTCATCTGGAAGTTACTTTACCAAATAAAGTTCTTAGTTGCTTAGCCAAATGGCAGGGGGGAAAAAAAGTCAAATTACTGAAGAAATATGCCTTGACAGTAAAGAACATAATAAAATGCTAAAGATCTCAGTTCTGAAAGAAATAAGTGGTTGGGTGGAAATAATTGCTGTGAATATTTTGAATTCATTATGGTGAATTTTGCCAGATGCTCTAGAAGAATATTTATGTACGTTATTTACTGTGGTGTTTCTTGTGCTTGCTGCAAGGCATGTGTACTTCTGGGTAATTTGATCCTGTTTGTTTGTGGTCTAAATACTTCTTTCCCCACCCCCTCCAGACAGCAGTGTTCAATTGTGTATTATGTTCAGCTGCTTTTTTAGAAGACGTGATAGAAATACAAGTCCCAGGCACTGTTTGTGTAAGGCAGAATCAAGTGTATTTTTTTTTAGCTGGTGAACACGTTTAGAACCTTGACATACGTGACAGATTTCTGAAACTTGCAGTTCAGAGTGTACCTTGGAAGGTTTTGGGAGGTAAGATCTTTAAAGAGGTGTTGCAGCTCAAAGACATATCTGTAACATGTCTGGAGAAGGCAACTTATTAACTGCTCTCTGGACTTCTGATACTGCAGAGGGGTGAAGGACAGAGAGAGCGCTTTCTGCTCTGTCCTGTCTTGTAATTTATCTGGAAATGTGTCCTGGTGTGTGGATGTTGGGAAGACTTGTAGGCATACATGGCAAAGCATTGACTAGTGAAAATAGATATGTGAAAAACTGCCTTGGGAATGACTACAGTTCCATGGTTACTAGTTCTGTTTTGTTATGGTTGTAGGAATTCTACCGGGGCCTGTGCTTGGATTTCTCAGGGTATGCTCGGCTTGGACGTTCCCACTGCAGTTCTGCAACTCATTTGAGACAGAAACAGTGCCACTGAAATGCTGGTTGGAGCTTTTCTCTGTGTATTGCCACCCCTTTCCTGTCTTTTCCTGCACCTTACTCTGGGGACTGGCTCAGGTATTTTCAATATGGCTTTAGGAACTGGATCAAGAATGACCAAGAACTGGGAAGTGTGAGGAAAAAGTTCATTTATACATGTTTAGTCTCACTGTGGAGCAGCAGAGTGAGATGCAATACAGTTGCTTTTCCAGCTAGGAGCTAAGCTGTGAGGGCTGGTTCAATGTACAAAGGTTTTTCCATCACTGACCTGAGCAGAACAGATCTATCCATATAAACATGGTCTCTTTCTGGCCTTCACTGATATACTTTTATGGTCCTCAAGGCACAGCCACTTTAATGAGGGAGGATAAGCAGTGCTGCAGTGAGGAAACCAGAAAGCACATTGTTACTATAGCCTGTTTATTTAGCTTTGTCCTAAATTCAGGTTTCTACATGTGTGTATTAGGGAATACCCACATTATGTCTTGTTTTGTTTTCCCGCTGACCTGTATCAGCAAAAAACAAACAAACATAAAACCAAACCAAAACAAAAAAACACCTTGGCTCTTACCTGTCTATAGAAATGAAGAATTCATTGACTTCTGAATGCGACAGAACACTTACTTTTATCTATTAATTAATAACAGAAAAGAAACAGAAATTGATAGTATTTTAAACTTGTTTTCTTTGTATTTCACTTTTATGTTCTTTTTGAAATGCAGACTTCATTTATTGACCCCAGTCAAATAAAGATGTGAGGTTGATGGTTTTCCTTCTGTAGTTTTATTACTAACATTCTTTCTATCACTCACACAAATATTGTGTGTTCAGTGCTCTTGACATGGCAAATAACCACCGAGGCCCAGGTTCGATTCCCGGTCGGGGCCCCTCCCCGAGCAGATGGAGCTCGTTAGCCCTGTAAGGCAATCCATCTACGTCCTGAGGACCTCACTGCCACCGTCCAAGCTCACTTGGCCCCAGCAGATGAACCTCAGGATTAAAGGGTGGGCTCAGTTCCGTGCACACTGTGTCTCACCTAAAAAATCCAATGCGCAGGCTGGAAGGTGTGAAGACCTTCCCTGGTTCTTCATTCGTGAAGACTGGCCATTACATGTGGATTGTCCAGGGACTCTTATTCCCCCCTCACCCCAATTAAAATATGCCATTGCTAAAGATAAGAGTTTTGACTTTGAATCTCCACCATTATAAGTTTTATCATAACGTAGAATAGAACATGCCAGAACTTTACTGCCTTCTGGAGGACCTTTTTACAGTTGATGGTGTTGCTGTTGCTGAAATAGAGAAGAATTCAGGTGCTCAAGGGACTGTTTGATCTTTAAAACTAAGGCAGACCATTTAAACTGTTATTTTTCAAACTAGTCCCTAATGCCATCAGGCTGCAGCAGAGTAGTCCCATTTTACCTTTTTGCCTCTCTCCCTGGCAATGATTTTGGAACTTGTTGGTGAGCTCCAATAAAATTTTCACACGTTTCACACAATCTGATGAATGGTTAGAAAACAGGGATTGACATCAGTGTCCCTGTAGGAAACGTGTAGCTGACTGGAGGATGATGTGGCAGAAAACAGCAGATTGTCGTTCATCACCCGAAGTTTGCTGATTTTTACTGACAATGTTTTTCTTTATCATCCTCGTGTGGTTCAGTCATCTCTATTATTTATTATTTCTTTTCTATTTTTATCACATTTTATCATATTCTGTTTTCTTGAAACTCTCATTTTAGCTCTCTTCAGTCTACTTTTTTCAGCAGACACAACCTTTTACTCAGTCGTGCTTTATCAGAATTGGCATGACACGTCCAGTATATGTACAGTATGGACAGTATGGATAAATTTCCTTTTTTTTTTTTTTTTTTCCCTAAAGTCTCTTCAGTGCTCCAGATCTTTGGGAGTGTGGTATAAATCAAACAGCTTGCCTGTTTTTCTGTTGGAGTTCTCAGTTTGCTCAGTTTGTAGACTGTCTCTATGCATTCCATATGCTCCCAGAATTTGCAGTAATTTTTTTTTTTTTTTCAAATTCCTTTCCAAGCCTGGATGGCTTTAAAGCTGGATAGTTTGGTAGTGTTCAGATGTCATTTCTATATACTTCATTCAGCAGTGTTCTAAATGACCCTTTCCCCTCTATGTGCACAAGATTTAGACTTGCCAGGTTTTTTGCTTGTATTTAGTTTTGGGGGGGTTTATGGCTTGTTATGCTTTGGTGCTCTTCATAAATGCGAACAAAAACCAGTGGAGTTGAAGATCTTGTGTGTTGTCTCTGCTGTCTGTTCTCCCCTTGCAAGCAGCTCTATAGTAATGTTGTAAGTCTAGAGACTGTGAAGGCTGTTATTACATGAAAGAATTTTAGGATCATCTCTCTTTCACTGAGTTACTTCACCAACTGTAGTGTTTGATTGGTGCCTTTTCTATACAGTACTTCTGCTGCATTTTGCTTGCTGGTTATTAATTTTTTGTTTATGCTTGGAGGGATTTTTTTCTTTCTTATCATTCATTTTAATGGCATAAAATTTTAAACCACCAAATTTCGCTTTCATGTGTTTTTCTTCAATTACCTGTTTCAGCTGCTGACTTTTTTTCCCATTTCTATTCTCCTTTATTCCCTTTATATTGCTATTTCTCCACCACATTTTTAACCTGGCAAATGCAGGGGTTGGTCACTGATTCTTACAGTCTCATTCACCAATTCCTACAGCTCGATGTCACTCCAGTGTTTTCCTTCTTCCATTGACACTGAAGGCGTGTGTCTGTCTGCATCTCCCAGTTTATTTACAGAAGTTAATGATTACTTAATATAAGAAAGCAAGACTTGTAAATATGAAGGTGTAGTGGGTTTCTGTGGGTGTGTTTTGGTAGCAGGGGGGCTGCAGGGGTGGCTTCTGTTGGAAGCTGCCAGAAGCTTCCCCTGTCCCGTGGAGCCAATTCCAGTTGCTCCAGGACGGTCTTCCTGCCGCTGACCAAGACCAAACCCATCAGGAGTGACACTAACACCTCTGGGATAACAGATTTAAGAACAGAAGGTTGTGGCACAGAAAGAATGCCAGCCAGGGAAGAGTGGAGCGGGAATGTGGGAATAACAACCTAGACACCAAGTTGGGTGCAGAAGGAGGGGCAGGAGGTGCTCCAGGAGCTAGAGCTGAGACCCCCCTGCAGCCCCTGGGGGAGCATCGGGGTGCAGAGACCCCCCTGCAGCCGCTGGGGGAGCATCGGGGTGCAGAGACTCCCCTGCAGCCCCTGGAGGCTCCCACGCTGGAGCAGGGGGATGCAGGAAGGAGGCTGTGACCCCGGGGCAGGCCCAGGATGGAGCAGGTCCTGGCAGGGACCTGCAGCCCTGCAGAGGGAAGCCCAGGCTGGAGCAGGTTTTTCCCAGCAAGACTCATGGCCCCTGTGGGGGATCCACACCAGTTCAACTCATCCCTGAAGGACTGACCCCATGGAGGAGGGACCCACAGGACAGCAGGGTGGGAAGAGCTGCTACCCAAGGGATGGACTCATTGCAGAGGTCCATCCAGGACTGTCTCCCAGGGGAGGGACCCCACAGGAGCAGAGAAGGATCCAACTCTTCTCCCTGAGCAGCAGCAGAAACAACAACTGACCATGACTCCCATTCCCCATCCCCCTGCACCGCTGGGGGGGAGGAGGGAGAACATGGAAGGAAGGAGAGGTGGAGGAAGGTGGTTTTCAGATTGTTTTATTTCTCACTCTTTAGCTCTTATCTTGTTAGTCATAAATTTGAGTACTATCCCCACGTAGAGTCTGTGTTGCCTGTGAAGGTAATCAGTAAGTGACCTCTCCCAGCTCTTATCTCAACTCAAGAATCCTTAGATGTTTTTTTTTTTTTCCTCTCCTCTGTCCAGTTGCAGAGGAGAGTGAGAGAGTAGCTTTAGGGGGTACCTGGAATCCAGCCAGGGGCAACCCACTCAGAAGGTGGGTGGTTGTACCTGATCCCAATCTGTGACTATTCAGGAGAAAACAAGGAATAGATCTGACTCAAACACTGAATTTCTTCCATATCTCTCTCTTCTAGGACATTTTTGGTAGAAATGCTACCATGTTGTCACCACAGGTCTGACTCTGCAGTTTTAACCAAGGATGCAATTTCCATCTCTATTGTGTTTCATAAGTACTGTTTCTGTGACCATTTTGTGACTCTCCACTTCCTCAGCTTTCCAAACTGCTTTTTGTGATCTGATGCAGATCACAGATGATAAAACCCTACCAAAACCTCCTGGGTTTAAATGTGATCTGGCATTCTCCTGTGGGCCAAAAGATGAATCCTGGTCAAAACTGTTTTCCTTTTGTCTGCTGCATCATGATGATGTCACATAATGGGACAATTTTAGCCTGTGTTTTTTTAAATACTTAATACGTTTTACAAAGGAGCCTTTTCCTATTATTGTTCTCCTGTCTTCTGTGATGAGAAACACAAATGTCCTGAAGAAAACACTGTTTATCATTTTAGCTGAAATACACTGCTGATCTAAATAGCAAGTAGGACTCTAAGATGACAGTGTGACAACATCACAAGTTCCAACAAGTCTTTTTGCAGATTTATGGTAAATATTAGGGCCAGTATGCTTAAAATACGATTTCCCCCCCCCCCCATTTTTCAAGTTCCAAGAGAAAACAACCATTCAGTTAGAAAAAAATTTGTGGTGTAAGTTCTGTCATAGCAATAATCATAGTTTTGTGGGGGTTTGTTTGTTTGTTTGTTTGAGTTTTTTTGTGGGTTGGCTTGTTTGATTTTTTTATAAAGTGAATGCAATATGTTAATCCTGATGTCGTGGATTTAAAAATAATAGTGCCATACTACTAGTGGCACAACTGGTAGTCAATGTGGTGTCCTGAGGCTTTTCCAGTCTTAAAATACACATTGAACGTGATACATTCAATACACAGGTGATACCTGAGGAAGGAGAATACATGGGATTGTACAGAGCTCTGGATTGAAAATGTAAAGAACATGATGAAAGATTTCCTTGTGGTGAAACAAGGATTTAAAAACAGCACCTAACTTAAACTGCACTGGTGAACAAATTAGACATTTTGAGGAGGCAAACTGGGAAATGTGTGACAGAGAAGTAAAGGTTTTTCCTTAATGTTTCATGTACCTGCATCTGTTTAGCCCATTGGTTAAATTGTTGAAAAAATTTGAGTATTAAATTCATTGAAAAGAGGAAATACTTTTAAGTCTATCTGCATATTATATCCTGTATGGGCAGGCAATTTATTAAAAGGATTCCTAGATTCTGTGACCAGCTGAATCGTGTATTACTGTCAAAAAAGTCATGCAAAATGTCTGTTCTTATTTGACATTTCAATATTTCTACTTGATATTGATTTAATACTCGATCCCCTTAATCTTGGTTACTTTAAAAAAATCACATGTTGGTTATGAGAAGTAGTTTGCTTTTATGTACCTAATTTGAACCAGTCCAGAGTTGCCTGATTCTGAAGAACATTGAGAACCTCCCTGACTGAATTTTAGACACGTTAATTTTGGTACAGACACACAAAGTAGCCTGTCATATTTGTAGGCTTCAGGAAAAGCAAAAAGGAGACTTGTTTTTTTGTAAATCCAGAATTTGCAGTCCTATTCTGTATAATCCAGGTGTAACAGAAGTATTTTTCCATGCTAGCTGGTAAGTACATCATTGTGTCCAGTCCTCAATAACATAGAGGCTAACAGAATTCTTGAGGTGATTGTGATTCTTCTAAGGAGCTGCATTTGTTAAGATCAATCTGCAGTTTTGTAAAGGTGGATGGCTGTGCGTGGGGTGGTTCTTAGGAAGCTTTGGATTTGCAAGAAGCAAAGCTAACATAATTTTGTTTTGTTGTTTCTTTTTTAAGTCTTTCTTGAATTGGTTCAATTATTCCTAGACCTGAGGTTTGTTGGAGAATATATAGTTACACTATACAAGAGAATTGTGCTGAAATCAATATCTTGAAGTCGCTGCAAGAGTTTTCAGTAGAGCATGTGGTGCTTGGTGTCGTGCTTATTTTTAGTTCTGTTTGTTGAACCCTGACACTCAATGCAGCATTGTAGCAGGGATAGCAAGGGCTTGGTAGGAGTAAAGAAGTGGGAAAAAATAAAAATAAATCTAATGACAACTTCTGTGAAGCTTATATCAAGAGTCTTCTGAATCAAGAAAAAAATTGTACAGTCTCATGCTTGAGGTTGTGAACTTGCTTATGGATTGAACACACCAAAGAATGCAGACAGATCTGAGCACATCAGCTTCGGGTTTGAGCCCATTTAACCACATGAGAAACAGCTCCACTCCAGAAATCCTGTGTGTATGCTTCCAGAGTCATGCTATCATGTCTCAATACACTCTTAAGACAACTCAGGAGTGGGAGGGTGTTTGAGAGGTGGCCAATAAAGATGGTGAAGTTTCAGAGGTCACGTGGGTTTCGTGTCATCAGTCCCAAACTGGGTGTTGAAAGGCAACCCGTGGAAATCTCCAGTTTCCACGTGGCACCCCCTTATTACTGCCTCTCTGCTTATTCCATTTATATTCCTGTATTTCTTGGTCTAGCTGTCTCCACATGGGTTGTTCTTAGTACATGAGTGTGGTCAGAATCTTTTTATAGCTGCTTCTTGACAGATGTTACTGCTGGAGTTTTATTAGATATTTTAGCACTTGTGTCATAAGATGTTTTACATGTTGTAAGATCTCTGGAGTAACTTAGTCATAAGTTATGTGGAGAAACATGTTGAGAGAGAAAGGCTTTTAGGTTCATTTTCATATTAGTTGGTAGGCTGTAATTTTAATGAGGAAAAAAAGGATTATGTTAGGCTGAGGAAAGCTGTGTCTCGATGTAAAACTCTTATCTGCACTGCCTGATGCTTTCTTTGGACTCCCTGTGTGTGAGGAGCAGCTTGAGGATCTGATGTGGGTTCTCTCTGGGGTGGCATTTTTTAAAGGGCTGTGTTGGTGTGTAAGTCAGACATAAACAGAAAGGATTTATCTTGCACACGATGGGAAGACAGAACTTTAGTCCTTGAAAACTTACTGCCCCCTCCAGAGACTGAAACGGAACTTAACCAGTCAAATATCATTCTGGACATGGGATTCCCACCCCTGCCCCGTTTTTCCTGTTGGACAGTGGTCAAGATGCTGTAGTAAGCTTTTTGCTGATGGTAGGAATACCTGGCTTTAGCTCTTGGCTGTGATTCAAGGAAGTGCTGACTCTGAAATCAAGGGCAGCTTGCTTTGATCATAAAGTACTCTACCTTTTATAGCTCTTTAGGAAGCAACACCTGAGGGCTCAGGCATGTATTTCCTTGGCAGATAATTTCTGTGGTTTCTGCCAGGTTTTACTGCACCTGCAGCAAAACAGTTTGAGTGTAGCTGAGTCAAAGGTACCTCTCAATAGAGTAGATGGCAAAATGTTTGATGCTTACAATTTCAGATTGGGGCCCCAATTCTGTTAGTATGTTGAATAGCCACACTGAATAAATGTAAAATGAGGGCAGGACTATTGTTGAAATGGAGATTTGAAATACATTGAAGTTTGTGGACCATAAGTTACTCTGGTGAGAGCTGCCATAGAGCTTTCTCCTATAAGGATCCTCTGTCTTCAGGCTCTGCTTTGAGGAGTTTGTGGTTAATAATGCACCTTTCCAGCCAGGCTTTACAAAGGACAATCCAACAAGGTGCTCATTTGATGAGCTGCATCTGGTTTTGTGCCCCGAACAAGACAATAGCCTACAGGAAAACTAGCACTGAACAATCACATACTGTCATTATTCCTACGTGTAAGGAATCCCAATTAGAATCACACAGCATTTTGCCATTTTACAACTTTTAAGTGATTATTTACTTTGCTTAAAACTTGCATGTAGCACTTAATCTACAGTGTTGGAGAATAGCATAACCAGGCATTCAGATTTTTAAGAGGATAGGTCCTAACCTGCTCTAACGTATAGATGATTTCTGAGTCAGTTGTTAGAAGTAGTGCGAGTCCTTTCCTGCCAGGCTTGCCTTTTTGTGACAGGAATTTTCAGCTAAAGTATCCACTCCTGCTGTGTTTTCTGCTCTTTTAGGAAGAGTCAACTTCACTGTCTTAGGGGGGAATTCCCCCTGTCTTTCTATTGTGCAATCCCTGCAGATTCATCTTATATTTGATTAACAACGTAACTTCTGCCAGTGGGAATTTTGGTAAATACTGAATGTGTAAGAACTTTGCAGAAGCTGATTATGTTTGGAATACTTCATATGTTCTTGTTTGTAGTTTGTTACCGTTAATACAGTTGAAGGAGTTGACAGTCACAGATATAATTCCTGTTGGAAAGTGAGAGTTATTGCCCTTATTTGTGATTTTTATAAAAATAGTTTATAGGTTTTACATTACTAATGGGATTTGACAACAAGCATTTTTGCAGAATCTTTGTTTTTGGATCATCTGTTTCGTTTTAAATGTCCATGACTAATTAGGTTATAAAAAAGTCATTGAGCTAATATCTTATCGAGAAAGCCACGGTGTCAGATTTGATCCCCTAATTGCTCTTATAATTGGCATTCATTGGAGCCCTTGCACAAGCCAGGGCAACAGACCTCCTTTGTTTTATTTAGAATGTTGTAAAAACAATTGAACTGGCAGCTGATTGCAGAGTTCTGTTCAGGAAGCAATTTTGGAAGACTGTGGGCTATGCAGTTGTCTGAATTGCCCAGGTTGTAAAAGTTAAACGTAAAGAGAGATGAATTTTCAGCATATGGCTCTGTGCTGGCAATTACATGCATTAGTGGCTCGGCTAGTGTGTTGTGTCTGCTTTATAAATGCTTATATTGCAGCTTTCTGCTAATAGATATTGATGGCAGGCATAAAGCACAGTGGATGGCAGTCATCATTACTGATGGCCCAGTAAAAATCCAGCTACATCTGTTTGGGAGCATATCCAGTTCTAACCCCTGCTCATTGAAACATCAGACATTCCGTTGCTCCTAATTAATATTTTAGCCTAAGGTTGTTGTCGAATGGGAAGTAAACGTTTAACTTTTTATAAGGAGCATATACAGGTGTTAGAACTCTTTAAACATCAGAAATAAAATGATGCTGATGCTTGCATAAAGCTTGTCTTATTCATTCTGAAATATTCTGGGATGTTTTCTGTTGGCCCAAGTAGATGTATGACCGAAACATGCAGAGTCCCTTTGTCTGTTCTGAAACTACTGAGAGCTCTGTGGTGAAAGGCAGCTTTGAAATGTCACACTGTTGTCAAGAAAAATTAATTCACTGACCAGTGTCCATAAAAATGGGTGGGGAAAATTGTGCAGTTACGAACAGTTCTCTGGATTTGACGCCTCAAAAATGGGAAGAACGTGTTAAGTTTGAACTGGGCTACGACGTGTGTTTAGACACCAAAATATTTAACTTTTGCCATATGGCTTCTCTCAAATTCTCGTTTGCATATCAGCTCTGAACAGCATGGTGTTTGTGGAATGATCCATTCAAGTTGCAGATACAGAAATGAGCTTGTTTTCCAGCCTTTGCCAGTTAGAGACACTCTTCTGGAATTGTTTGCATTAATTGTTTTGTAGTTGTAACCATGAAGGTCTAATGTCACTTCAAAGAATAAATGGAGTATATCTGGTGGCATTCGTCCTGAAACCAAAGCATGATTAGCAAGTAATTAACTGTCACTGTTATGCCTTTGCATGACTTCACCAGCTGGATCTCTGAAATCCTGATTTTTCACAGTGGTGAAAAAGATGAAGGGCTTCTCTGGGGTGTTGAGTTCAGGAGGCAGAGGACAAATTCCTGTGACAAGTGTGAAAAATGACCTGTGCACCCTGTCCCAGGTGTGTAAGCCCGTAGGGCAAGAGCTGCTGAGCTTGTCTGTGCCCAGAGTGCTGTGGTGAACAAGCCACTTTTTGCACTGGAAAGCATTTAGTTTCACACACCTCTGTGATGCAAATATATCTTTTTGCAACATGGAACCTCTTCAGGCCACTAAAAAGTGGCTTTTTGCTTTTTATTTTTCCACATGTGACAACTTTGGAGAGAATTCCTCTGCTTATCAAAACTTATATTTTAATCTGTAATATTTGGGGAAAAGGGGTTATTGCATTTAGTGAGATGATTCAACACATTGTGCTGATGGTGGACACACACAAAAAACCTCTGTACTAAACACATTTGAATTGCCCAATGCAGGCATGTAAGTGATTTGTAAAAAGAGCTCATAGCAGCCTGTTAAATTTTTGGGAGAGTTGTAGTGAATTTGTGTCCCTGAGAGCATATGTCTCACCAAAATTCAACCCTCAAGAATGAATTTGTCCTTGGCACTGACAAATTTTTCCCCTGGAGGTTTAAATGCTAAGGATCAGCTGTACCTCAAATCATCTCTTGGTTCATGTTTGATTGAGTATTAGGCTAGATAAATCTGATACCCAAAGTGTTAGTAATATATGCAAGTAAGGAATGAAGATTTAAAAGTCATTTCATGAGTTACAAAGAGTTGGGTTCAGTGATTGTGATTGCTGAACTTTTTGACAGATACCTTTGAGGTGAGATGCAAGACACTTGGAGAGGAGGGAACAGTTAGATCAGGTTCAGTAATGCCCCTTTTCTGGTTTACTGTATATCTATATTTGATCACATAAATGGGCTTACTAACACTAACAGCTAATCCCCTATATTGGTGACCTGATGTAAATAGAGTTAATTTGTATTTTCTGTTGGATCAGAAATCTTACAGGAGATTTTATTGTGCTGTTTACAGAGGAGACAGTCTGTAAACACTTCATATCCTTTTGCCATCTGAATGCTTCTGTTGTCACTTGAGGGCACATGAGCCCATAATAATTGTGGAACAGTGGAAGCTTTTCTTTATCCTAGACCAGTATGCTTAAGATCTTTCTAACCAGCACTTATCATACATGTCAACTTTTATTACTGAATCACCATTCCTCAATGAGCCTTTTCTTCTTGAATATTCTTTATCTTGCTTTCACAGGCTGCTTATTTTATCTGGTGCTTTACTTTTATTTCAGTGCCCAGCTGGGTTAGATCTCAGAATGCACAGATGTGATTTTGTCAGTGCTTTGGATGATATGTCCGTTCAGAGGGAGGTTGTCATCAGGGCTTTGAGAGAGAACAGAAATCCGGCCCTTTTACTGTGTCAGATTCTTGGGAAAGTGCTTAAGTTACACTTTTGAACTTGTTGCACTCGTTCAGTGTGTTTCATTTTCACTTTGAATTCATTTTGAAATTAGGGGTGCTCTGTGGTTAAGCTTTGCTGTATGATTTGGGTCACTGGTTTAAATTAGACTGTGATACAGGGGAGCTGGGGAGAGGAAAACCCTTTTTACAACTTGACAAGCAGTTTGTGTGCTGAAGGATACACAAGTAGCTAAGAATGGATTTGTCCCTGATGGAGACATAGCAAGAGTTAGCCCCAAAATACAGTACCATGATATTTTTGTTTCTTTCAATGACTTGTTTACAACCCCCTTGAATTATTTTCTCTCAAGAGGAAGCGGAATTGAATCTGTGTGGTTTTTTTTCTAAGGATACAATTGCATTTCTGATACCAGGCTCGTGGTTAAATAAAGGAGTGTGGGGTGGGAGGACCCACCTGTCCATGTCCTCTGTCATGAGCAGTATTGAACACATGGGCTGTGCTCTCAGAGTAAGTGGAGAGCTGCACTCTGTAACAAATGGTGATGCTCTGGCACCTGTAAAGCCTCACAGCTGATGCTGAAATCTCTTGACTAAAATATTTCTGAGAAATAAAGCAAATATTGCTAGATGGTCTGATATTGTGCCACAAGCAGTGAGCTCTGGCCTCTTAGTTTAGTGGAAATCTTGTGTAAACAGGATTTGACAGGGTTGCACAAGTTCTTCTGGGTTTATTTGGGGTTTCAGTGGGATTTTTTGCCTTTTTTTTTAAGATAAAGCTAATTCTTGACTAAAAAGAGATAGTGTTTCACGGCAGTGTCCAAGATGCTTGCAGCCCTCACCCTGCTGTTCTGGAGCCTCAGATGAAGTTGGTCTCTTGCAGAAACTGGGAGAAAGGAGGAAGAACTCAGAAACTTGAGTTCTGCATGATTAGCAGTACATTGAAAGTCTTCTGGACTTTGGAGCAGGCTCCTAAAGATACATTTCAACTGAGGTTGTTGATGACAGAGAAATATAAATGGGCCCTTTCTGCCTGTGCTTGTCGCATGGGACAGTCAACCTTTGTATAAGAGAGACTGGAGGAACTTCTCTTATTTATCTTTTTTCCTCCTTTTGACTTTCTGCCTAAGAATAAAGCCTCGAATTTTAGTGTTTGCATTGTGGAAATTGTAAGATATGTTTAGTTACAGTAAGCACTCTTCCAGTGTCTTGTTTATTGGGAAAGAAGAGAGGGAACGAATAAAAAACCTGTTGTTTATGTCTATATTTCCTGATTGCTCTCACTAGCATGCCAAATATGTACTGAAGAACTGCCTTGTGAATTGTTTCTTTATTTATTTTTCTAGTGCTAGGCTAATATACTATATATATAATATAATAAGGTAATAAGTGGCATTAATCTGGAGCTTTGTCTTGGCATCATTGACCTCACCTGTGGGATTAATGCAAGATTTTGTTCCCCATTTCCTTTCTGCCTTTAGTATTAATTTGTACAGTAATACTGGATGCTTATTATGTTGAAATTGGAAAGGAAAGAATCTGTAACTCAAGGGTATAAAAAGGCAAGCATTCTCACTTTTCTTTCTTATTTTTAAAAAGTGCTGCTTGCATTTACCTAAGGCGAGAAGAAAAAAGAGTGCAGCCTGTATGGAATCAAAAAGCCAGTGATTTTTCCTTTCCCTTCTGCAGATCCAGATGTTCTTACCAGGACAGAAGCTTTCATCTTTACATGAGTTATGTTCATACCTTGGGATACCTTGCTGTGCTAGAGCATCCTTAAGGCCAGGGTGGTGAACGTCAAGGAATGAGATCCCCTGATGATTTTTTGCATTGTACAAAGCTCTGGAGTAGGCAATAACCCTTAACACAATGAGCATGAGTGTTGATACACCTGTTTAATCTTCTTCCTTTAGGTTTAGAGATCATTTAGCTTACTTTTCACAAAGGAAAAGTACAACCCAGCGGGCTGAAGTCGTTAGCCTCAACTAGTGTAAAATAAAAATGCAGAATAAATGGAGGAAGAGCAGGACTGACTTAGCATTGTATTTTCTGCTGTGGCCACATTACTGTGGTACAAGTACCCTCTGCCTGGGGAAAGGTTCTCTCAGAGCAGCCACATGCGAGTTCTTCAGTGCTTCGAGCTCCTCCTGTGCATGTAAGTAAAATCTTGGTGGTGTTGCTGCTGCAGGTGTGGGGCTGGGGGACAGTGGGATATATCAGGCAGGAGGGGAGGCTGTGTTAGGACTGTGCTGGGATGTACAACAGCTGATTCCTTGTCTGCTGCCTGACTTTCAGATAAGAAACTGGATGGCGAAAACACCTTGTTTTGGGCATGAGGGGGGATTAAGTGTGGCCCCTTCTTCCCTCAAAAACCCCCCAAACCACAGTGCTGCTGCAGTTGCTTTTGGCTATTTGATTGTGTAGTAGGTTGCATTTTTAGTGGCAGCTTTAGGTTTCAAAGCATGTTGTTGTGTCAAGGCCTCGAGAATCTTTCGAATGTGTGGGACTTCCCTGTTTTCTGCTGGCACAGTAGGTTTGAATTTGGCAGTAAAGGGTAATAACATTTTTAGATGTAGTTGGATATGTCTGTGGAATGTGGTTTGGGCATATTTTTATTTTAAAGGAGGAACACAAGTTGAGATTTGTGTTTCCAGTGATGGACCACTTTTAAAAATTCTTCGATTTGTGGATAATATTTTCAAATTTCTCTTGCTGTGTTTTCACTAAGCAGGTTAATGGTGTGTGTCTCTCAGACAGGCAGATTGTAGCAAATGGGCCCAAAGAGATCTAGTCATCCTTAACTTACTGTGAAACCCTTTGCATGCTGGTGGCTACAAGAAGTAAGTTGGAATTTAAAGGGAAAGAGAGAAGGACAGAGCCCAGTTGGCTGTGTTTGTCCTCAGAGGGTGACCCCACTGTTTGGCACACAGACCACACACAGGGAAGTAAGTGGTGACTGTAATCTTCCTCTTACATGTCTAGTTAGAAAAGGTAATAAAGGCTATTCCAAACGCCTCATTTCCTGGACTGGATTTGAACAATGACCTGATAGTCCTGACCTCTCTCCCTTTTCTCCATTTTCCTAGGAGGGGAAGGCGCTGTTGCCCTTGGGATGCAGTAAATCGTGCAGTGTTTCTGGTGTTAACTGTGCTCGTAGGACACCGTGGGGGAAGGGTTAACCTGGCAGACCTTTTTGCAGGGTCTTCAGGGCGATAATGGGTAAGGCAAAGGCCACGTTTGGAGGTTTTTTGGTTTTGTTTTACAGTTGCAAATAAGTCTGTTCTGCAATTGTGCTGTGAAGGAAAGAGCGGATGTTTTGATTTGAAAGGGAATCTTATTTACGATTCTGGAGTATAAACAAACAGTGGGGAGGAAGCCTTATTGGAAAGCAAAACAGCCTCACTGGACCATCTTCTGGGACAACAAGTAATAACCCCTGTGGTGTTTTGTATCAGAGACAAGTGTGTGTACATGTATTTTTAGAAGGGCTTCCGAAAGGGCACCCTGCTGCGTGCGGGTTTGTTTATGGTTCTGTTACGCTAAACACGGCATATTCCCGGCTCGGCTCCCCCTCCTGTTTTAAGTTCACAGCCTGCCTTTATCTGCCCCTGGTGAACCTGTGGTTGGTGCAGCGAGCAGGAGGCTGGCAAGTGATAGAGCTGTCTTTCCGCCTCGCTTTCCTTATAAATGGCATCAAGCGCTAATTGCCTTTCGTTCCACACTTCAGAAGGAGCAGAGTGATACAGAGCTGGGGTTTGCTTTTCCCCGGGGTGGTGTGGGTGTGACTGATGGCACAGAGCCAGAAGAATTTGGCAAAGTAGCCGACTGGAAAGGGAATATTTTTTTTTTTTTTTCGGATGATGGATGGCACTTATAAGGCAGCTGAGCTTGAAAACCATTTCTCATGCTAAGGCTCTGCAATGTGCAGGTCAGCCATTGAGAAAGTGCAAACTTTCGAAGTGTGAGCTAATAGCTTGGCAGGTTATGTCTGACAAGGGGTGAGTGATTTGATTTTAGTTCCTGGGGGTGCATGAGGGATTTGGTGGAGTTTGCTTTTTTTTTTTTGTGAATTGCAACATCTAGTAGTTCTAATATTTTCCTACCAAGACACGATGATCTGAGTTCAGAAATACCTTAAAGAATAGTCAGTTAATAAGGGAATGTATTTTTATCCCCAAATATAGTAAAATTCTCTAATAGCTAAAAAGTGATTCTTTTGAACTGCTGCACGTGCTGTTAAGAATATAAGATAAAAAACCATATTTCAGCTTATCAATACAGTTAAGCAGGTGTTAAAATACTGGCCCCTCATTTTTTCTGTGGGGCAAATTGACAGAGCTACCTAAATCAGAGCATCTTTGTGTGCTGCTTTAAGAGAAGGGGACATGAAGCAGTGGTAGTGAGATTTGACAGGAAAATCTTTGGGGAGTGAAGGTACATTCATATAGGATAACAGCTGGAAAAGACAGTTGTCTGATCTGACATCCAACACTCAAAGCTCTTGGAGAGTTGATATTGTCATATTTACTACTGATTTGGTAAAGGAAGAATGCTGCCTGGAACACACTGCTGGAGGAAAGGCTTCCTGGTAAACATCCAAAGAGTGAGTTTATCCCCAAGAGTTTCAGAGCTGCTTCTCGAACAGATCTGAACTCAGAACAGGTGCCTTTATTTGAAGTTGGAGTATGAGAAGATGGATGGCAAAATTTTTATATGGAATGTCTAATAAATGATAAAGTATCTATATAAGCAACGAGGTCCTAAACCTTTAAAAAATGTGGATTTTTTTTTTGTACTACTAGGAGATAAACCTGTGAGATTCAGTTCACTTGCCACGTGTTGGCCACTGCTCCATGAACACAGGCAGTTCTAACATTTCCAGTGCTTTTAAGTACTCTACTTAGTTCTGTTTAGAGTTAGGTCTTGAGAAATGCTCTCCCTACAACAAAGTAATGTATTATTCAAAACATACAGACTGCAGGAATTCGGGAGATGGTGATCTATATGCAGCAGCATCTTGGTAATAAGTACTTTTAGAGCATCTGAAACTCCCTGTGCTTGCCAATTGTCATCTGTGCTGCTTGATTTGACTTGTTAATCACAAGGCTGGAGTTGAGTTTTACAAGGATGTATTGACACATTAATTATTAATGCATTTTTTTAATCTTTATTCTAATAAAATTTTAATATTCAACACTTTAAAGAAAGTATTTGTCAGGACACAGAACCTGTTTGTAGCTTCATACACATGTTCACTTTATGCAGTTTTCTTAGGAATGTTTCAGATAAGCAGAGGGTTTAATAAAGCATTCAGGTGAAGTAGGAACCTTATTTAGACTTCCATCCCAGCCGGGAAGATACCTTGCTCATTGTAGAATGAACTCCCCTTACAGTTTCAATTCAATGCAAACTGATTGTGGTGCTCAACTAATTAACACATCAGCACAGGGTGAGAACCTGCTTCAAATTCCTCATTCTGCTTTACAGAGTTAAGTGGAGAGTTTAGGAGTGAAGTACTTCTGTGGTCAGAGGAAGTAGTTATTTTTCTAGATCTTAATCTGAATTTGCAAATGCACTCCTGCTTATCTTAGGAGGACAGATAAAAATAAATGTTACAAGGTGTTTGTGTCCCATTGTAATTGTGGTCCTATAAAATACTGTGACAAGACTGGGGTGTTTGTGTACAGAAGGAATTTTTTCTTCTCCTCAGATATTGATGATCACCAGCCTTTGGAGAACAGTGGCTTATATCACTTATCCTCAAGGGGCCAGTTAACACAGTGCCAGACATAGAGTAAGGTGTTGTCTGCATAGTTACTCAGAACATCCAGTTAGTGATTGAATATCCTGGTGTGATTCAATTGAAATAATGTGTCCCCACATTAAGTGAAATCGATGTGAATAAACTGTGTCCCTCCAAATCAGGGAGCTGGCAACCTTATTTATTGGGCCCTTGGTTGTTAACCAAGGATTATGTTGATTATATGGATGCATTAGAAATTAAAAAATAATAAAAAGTGATTTTTATTGGAGAGATCATAAAGATAATGCAGGTCATTGTGATGGATCTGGTGTGCCTGAGGTTATCAGTTCTGGAATTTACAATTTATGGGATATAAATTGTGGAACAGACTGTAGATTGCTTACAGTATGGGTGTTAGTTTCCTCAGACTGTAGAAATAGTGACTATATTCCTGTTTTGTCTGCAAAATATTGTGTTCTGTCTTAAAATTTAAAAAATAGAAATCTGAAATGTTCAGAGTGACGTTTGCCTAAAATTTATTCACTTTGTTCAGGGTGACTTTTGGCAGAATCTTTCTTCTTTCTTTCTGTATGTGAAAGACAGACATAGTCATACCACTTAATTTTTAGGCAAGAGCTAGAGCAACAGATGGACAATGGTATATGTAATTCCTGCTCGATTGAAGTTTGCAATATTCATTAGGATTTCTCTCTGATTTTTTTAGAGAGGTAACAAACCCAGTGCACAGAGAGAGAAATATGGAACATTTCTACTGCGTTTTCATAATTGCACCTTTTGGTATATTGATGCTTAAGACTTTGGCTGCCTTTGTGTTTATATTGTGATACAAGTTTTTATCAGGCAGTTAAGGCAAACCTTTATTACCTGATGAAGCAACAGAGTGGCACAACACATGCAGTTCCCTACCTATAGTGCATGTGGCATTGCCGTGCCATCACTCAGTGTACTTTGCTTTGTCCAAATTTCCTTATTTTTATAAATTCAGGGAATGCTGCCTACCAACTTCTGCTGAGCAGTGACTGGACCAAAAATTAGCCAAGGGTTACAAAAATAACTGTTTCATTTTGCCTCTGTTTGTACCTAGTGCTTCCTGCAGATGTTTCAGATGTTAGATCTGACTCAAGTAAGAAGCATGAATATTATTTGGAAATAACCCTTATTTTTCTTCTGTGGTGTCTCAGTATGGCTGGCATTTTTCCTGGAGTGACTGTGTGTGCCTGCATTCTGAATCTGCCAGTTCCAAGCTAGTTTTTCTGTACAGTTCTACAAGTTCTTGTTCTTTTTATGATAAACTGCATGTGGAAAAAACATACTGACATGTAGCAGAAGAAGATGAGGGGAGCCTTATTCAGAACTTTTCTTAACAGGAATGCCCCTTCCTATCTACCTGTCTGGGAAAAAGTTAACTTCCAAGAGGGTTCAAATGTATGTCAGGTGGCAAAGGGCAGACTTTTGCAAAACAAGATTGCAGGAGACGGTGCCACTGCACAACATGGACCCTCATCACCAAATCACAGGTATGCCTGAAAGCATTTTGGGAAGGAAGGAGGGGAAAAAAAAAAGGTAGCTCATTTTGCTTTGTTTCCAAGTGCATAAAGAAGAATCAGGAGTAGCTGTGAAGTTACATCTGTCTTCTAAAAAATCATTCTGATTCGCTATCTATGTAAGTTGCTCTCTGTGTTTTATGGCTGACATACTGGGTGTGTTTTGACCACACCTAGAAGAGAGACCCACTTAGTGCTTATCATAGATGTCTCCTCATGAAGTAGCAGGAATAACAGCAGGAACATGAACAAATCTGTTTATTTTACTGATCTTCTCTTATCAGAGTAATTGCTGCACAAGCGTTGTTCTAACTGCATTGGTTAAGATGACTTAAATTTGGCACCTGAGTCTCCTCAACCTCTTGCCTTCCCTTTCAGAGTTAAAATTTTGATGGGCTGCTGGAGAAATTCAACCATCCTGGAAATAAAAGTTGAGATTTGCTTTTTATTGTTGCAAAGAGAAGACAGAATTCTAAGTTCAAGAGTGCCTTATTATGCAAATTTGGCTTGACAGGGGTTGACAGGGACTTAAAGAGCCCAAAAAGTGCTTGCCCAATGTGCACTTAGAAACCCCGTGCTGCTGTATTGGGAAATACTGCTATTAGAGGCAATTAAAAGGACACAGGTAAAACAGTTCCTTGCTTTCTCAAGGCTATCCACTCAGCATCATAAAAGAACTCCATGCATTATGAAACCTGAAATTCCAGGATTGGTAATAAAAAAAAAAGGAAGAAAAGATAGGCTGTTATTCCCGTTTGTCATCTGTTATGGAATTTCTTTACAGGTTAAATGTTTAGGCAAGAGGTCTCCTTGTGTGGTTAGACTTACCCAGGGGTAAACTGGAGCTGAAAATCTTCTGGGTGTTAATACAAAGTAGAACAGCTCAATGTGAAGCAAAGTTTCTTTGAAGAGCCCTGCATCAGCAATTATCTAGGCTCATCAGTTATTCTTCCCCTTGATGTCCACTAAGACTTTAGCCCCACTAAGACGGGGCTACTCTTCTGAGATTTTCACAATCTGAGAAAGACTGTTCTTCCAAACTTATCTCTCTTTATCTCTCACCAGACTGTTCTGGAAAAGACCAGGAGGAGAGGTGAAGCAATGGAGCACTGCTCCAGGTTTAATGCACTTCCATAATTCTCTAGAATTGACTGTATCCCTGCTGTGAAAAGCAAGCAGCAACCTGAAGGTTACAGTCACAGGGTGTTTGTTTTCATTTTGGTGAAAGATATGTGGGTCTTCTGTAATTTGCTTGAACGAAGTTTACAGGGTCTGGTACTATCAAGGTGAAATGAATCCTGGCAGCTGCTTCCACGAGGGAATTTTTATTTGAAGCCTCCTAGGTGGCCTATGTTTCATGCTGTTTAGTTGCAAGATCTTTGTATTCTGCCAAAAAAAAACCACCCAAAAAACCAGAAAGGAAGTTCCTCTTGTTTTCTGACCAGAGAAGTGGTAGTGATTTTGTGGTATCATGGAATGGCAGATTTTCTCCATGATTATCTTCTGCTAAGCAGGTACTACAGCCACTTTCTTTCTGACAGTATATTATGTCATATTTGACAACACTGGAAGCCAAGGAATTAGGATTATATTTAATGCACAGCTTGTTTATCTCAAAATACAGTTTCTGGTTCTGTCAGCGTCATGTAAGAGGTGTGAAATGCAACAGGTGAGCTACAGCAGATGGCTGTACCCTGTCTGTGCTGGTATTCACAAGATACCTATTCCTGCTCTAGAAGTCTCAGCTAGACCAGCTATTCCTTAAATTATGTTTGTGTGAGCAGTCATTTCATTTTGTGTCTTCCAGATTCTCCTGTGACTTTCACAGGCCCATATGAGGGAGATATTCTGATGTGTCTGGTTATGTTGGTGTTCATCTGAGTCACAGTTTTGAGGTCTTACCAGTCACTGATGTCTGAAATTCTGGATAAAGTTGTTGAGAAACTGTGACTGTAGAGAGAAGATCCATAAAAACGAGTAGAAGATTGGCAATTAGAGACTTAATGCTTTTCAGAAAGAGAGAAATTACAAAAGCTTTTGCTATATTGGAAAGCAGCAGGTAGTAATGCTTGTGTTCATTTGGAGGGAGACACATAACAAGAATCAATCACAAAACCAGATGCTGAATAACTGACTTTGGAGGCGAGGCATATGTTTTTGACAATGAAGATGATTCATCTTTTGAACAGACTACCATTTGGGAAAAAAACATTTTAGCCACCTTTGAAATGTTGAAATTGAAAATGTAAATTTTTACTTTAGCTTTTCAGAGGTGTAAATCCTTCCTAGCTGAAATTTAATGGCCTGTGACAGGTGCAGCAGGTAATTTTGGCCCTTAGATTTAGAAATGCTCTGGTTTCCTAGTTTAGCATTATGATGGGATTTTTTTTGGCTGCTTCATATGGAATAGTCTCCTTTGCTTACTGGCTTTTTGCTAAAATGTGATGTGATCTTAGGGTGCAGAGATAAGTTCCCAAAACACTTTTTATAACTGGTCACCAATTGGCATTGTGGAAGTTTCTTTCATCGTGGCAAATGTCTTTAATAGGTGGCTTCTCTTTGGTTTGTGCTTCTGGCATTTCTAATATTCCTGCTATAGTAGTTTAGAAAGAGCCATTTCTTAGGATTTGGACAGGTATAAATTTAGTTTATCCTTTTTCTTGTTGTACTAAGCCATATGACACGATAGGTTTGGTCTTTAACTTACTGATATTTTAACTTGATTTATTTATGGTTTCAACCAGTACCTGGAAATGTTTTGGTGCCTTCATCAACGCACTGAGCACTCTAGCAGAGCACTCTGCAGCACTGTTCTCTGAGTGTTGTGAGCTCTTCTCATTCTTGTGAGGTTGAAAACACAGCTGTGTTCTTTACCCAGGACCTGGGAAATTCAGGGGATGATACACCTTACTCACCACTTCTTGCATACTCACCACTTCTTGCATAGCATCCATTTCATTCCCCACCGGGGATTTTGCTGTAGTAAAGTGTTGATCTAAAAAGCTCTGAAATGATGTTTAAATGACTATGGTTTGGCTTTAACAGCAGAACTGATAAGGTGGGCATGGTGGCTGTGACCAGGTGCCTTTTTGGTTGCCTTTCCTTGAGGTAGAGTGACCCCTGTGATAGTACCTGGAAAGACTGGTGTGTTTTTGTTTTTTTTTTTCCATTTCCCTTGCTGCTGCATGCTTGCATTCCTTTCCTTGCATTCCTTTTCTAGGAGTGTGTGGATCAGAGCTACCAATGGGAAGAAGGAAGGCAGCTTCTTTCCTTTGGGGTTTTTGGAGAGGAGTGTCCAGAGACAGCTGACAGAAAAGGCTGCAGAAATTCCTGGCTCCCAAGAAAGGACAGAAGGTGCAGTGAGGAGCAGAGAGAGCAAGCAAAGCCCCAGGAATTCTGTCCTCCCTAAGAACTGGAAGTGTCTAAATTAGTTCACAGGCTGACAAACCTACTGATTTGGCTCAAGCTGAGCCCAAAAGGAGGATTCATTGGCAGGGAAAAAGATCTGTCTTTTGTTGGAAGGGTCACACTGAGTTCTCTTTTCTCAGCTGATTTCTTATCATAGATGCTTTGATAAAACTTTTGGTTTTAACAGCCCCTGGATTGTTTTTGGCAGCTTGCTGTAGGACAAATTCACTGGTCCAATTAATTTCTAGGTCAGGCTAGGTTGGAGTTGTAGGAGAGCATCATACAGCAGGTAAGGAGGAGCAGTGGACTCTGAATTATTGGATGACCTTGACAACAAAAGCTGTAGTTGCTCTGGAATACACCCATGGCAGTAGCTAGAAGAAATTTTAGAACTCTTTGTGTGGAATCAGATTAATTTGTGCTGTCCTGTTTGTGTACCAATTTTTTTCCCCTATTATTTGTTGATGAAAAGTGTAAGAAGGAAGCAGCACAGAGAGCTACTTTCTTACTGATCTGTAGTCAAGGCCAACTTGGGTCAAAGATGATTTCTTTTGTGCTTAAGGGAATTCAATGGACATTTTACCCCCATAGGTTTGTTCAGACACCTTTCAAATACTTGAAAATTTGGAGAATGCCTAAAAAAGCATCAACTTTTATCAATACTGGAGTGTTTGACTCAACACGTGGGTTTAAATGAACTTCATTTCTCTAAAATGAGCTTTTGAGCACATTTTGGTGATTTCCCAGCAGCCAACTACCTGGTTTAAGCGTTAATTAAAAATTCATAAGTTTAGAATAGATGGTCCTAGCTGTATGTTATGTAGTGCTTACTTTGAAAAAAATTATTTCAAACTACCTTTTTTTGTGTTTTCCTGTTAAATCAGTCATGTGGAACAGGGGGGAGAGGCTCTGAAGTTTTGCTGGTTACATACACAGTTAAATGGTGTGGTGCTTCCAGAAAAATGAGAGGTTGATGCAGGAAGGCCTTTGAAAGAACATCTCAAAAGGAAATTGAGCACAATAATGTAAATTGGGTGTAATTCCATTGGTAGAAAATCTAGTGAATGGCTGAATTGTGAGAGAATAGAGGTATTGTAGTAGCCGTTCAGCTTTTAATTAAAAATCAAAGCAGTCATATATTTTTTTTTCCATTCCATGCACCATGAAAAATGAACAGTTGAACTTGATTTTGTAAAATATACACCATGTCTTTGTAGCAGAACGCAGGGGGGGGAGGCATTCAGAATCTTACAGAACTGGCTTATGAACTTTGTGGTGTTTTTTTTTTTTGTTTTTTTTTTTTTAAATAAATGGTTGCTAGAAATTATTTTGATACCTATCAGAGTCTAAGATTTTATGTAAATGTGTGAACTGGACCTATCTGAATTCAGAGGATTTGCTGATATAAAGTTAAGAAGGTCATACTTACTTGACTCCTGGAATATTGGAATCTATTTGATTTATTTACTATTTAGCTTGCTGTTTTTGGGAAATTCAGTTATCCTACAAATGAAGCTCTAAACATTTTTCTAGCACTCTAAAAATATGATGCGTGCTCTAGAAAAAACTGCAAAACTCAGATTTTTCCAGTTTGTACAGGGAGTTTTTTGCAAAACAGGGGAGGAGGGAAATGGGCTTGCACCATAGTTTTAGAATTTTTTTTTTTTTTTAATATGTGAGCTGGGATATCTAATAGCCTTTGACAGCAAATAGCAGAAAAAAAGAAGGTTCGAGTAGAAATTATAGCAAATGCCAAAGTTAGACATTGTGCTGCTGTACAGGCATTGGGAAAGAAGAAATAATACTAAGTGTTACTGGCACACCTATCAGAGTGGCTGCAGCAGCCATGGGAAGGGAGAGGGGGTTGGATAACACAGGCAATGTGTGGAAGGAGCCAACTAAAAATCTCTTTGTCTTAAAAGGCTGTGCTGAAAGAGACAACTTCATGGATAATACAGGGAGATTGCCTTCAGAACCTCGCCATGCAGAACTGCTTTCTGCTGTAATTCCAGCTTTTCCAATAGTCGCTGCTTGATTTAACTGTCATCACTTATGGGGATTGAATGTTCCTAGCAACAGCCCTGATATCTCCCTGTATTTTTATATGATCATAAAGTCAATGTTTCTCACAGTAAATCTGTTCAGTTTTGGTTTTGTTTTCATCCACAATGAATATACTGTTTTATTGTGATGATTTGTGTTGGTGGTATAGATTTGATACACAAGGGTGTCCTTGGGATTCTGCTCTGTTTACAAGTCTGCTTTTACAAGACAACCTGTGTTGACACGTGGCTGTTAATTGGTAGAGGTGTGATAATTTTGTTCTACAGATATAGCAAATGAAAGGCATTTTTCAAATGAAGATAATTTATTAGTGGTTATCAACATGTATATGTCAGAGTTTTGTTAATAATAATTTTGTTAGTTAACAAGAAAAAATTATCTCTTGGACTGCAGTGCATTACAGGTGGGATTCAGATTGTATTTGGCTAGAGGGAAAAGCTCCTATCAGCTTCCCCTTATGCCCCAACTACCTGTCATGGGGGCTTAAAACCCATGTTTTTTAATGATTTCAGATGCCACCCATGGCATTTCTCACTTAGGGAAACCAATAACCTGCAGAGCCTTTGATATGGGCTGGCAAGAGGCTTTCGTGTCTCATTCCACTTGGCTGTGGTAAATGAGTCTTTTCTTTGTTCACTCCACAGTCTTGCTTAGGGCTAATACTCTGTGAGTACTGTAAGAAGTTGTTTGGTTGTAAGGGGCTTGGATATGGGTGTCTGTGCTTTTGAATTTTAAAAACTGCAGTTATTGTTTTTGTTATAGAAAGTAGCTGTGTGCAACGAGCAGTTTTATTTAGCATTCCATATTGGTATCATTCATGTCTAGATATCAGCTCTTGTAGTTCTTGCAGTTCTGTCTCTGCTTGCCTGATGTCTTCCCTGCTGTGGGAAGTTTGACTTAACAGGCAGTACAGAAAGTAAAAACAAGTGCAAAATGAGATTCTGAAGTTTACTTGACCAAAGACTTCACTGTTATAAAATGCTGATTCCATATTTTCCTCTTCTTTACTAAGTATCTCATATTCCTGGATTTTCCTGAATGTACGTATCTTAATGTTTTTCCAGCTGGGCTACATTTCTCTTGGCTTTGACTGTGTGGTCATTACTGTGCCTTAAGAGAAGGCCAGCTGCATTCTTTCAGCATTTTTGGTTTTAGTAGGCTGGGAGTCTAGGCCTCTGTGAAGAAAGATCTGTTTGCTGCTGGACTGTGTGAATACTTGTGATTTCCTGGGGTGGGTTGACCTTGGCTGGACACCAGGTGCCCAACCAGCCACTCTGTCACTCCCCTTCCCAGCCCGACAGGGGAGAGAGTAAGGTGGAAAAACAATTTAGGGTTGGGATTAAGAAGTTTATTAAAGCAGAAACTGGGTAAAAGCTTGCATGTGTTATCAGCACCCTTCTAGCTGCCACAATGCAAAGCACAGCCCTGTGAGGGCTGCTGTGGGGAAAGAACTCCAGCTCAACCAGACCCAGTACATCTCCTCATAATACATTTAAAAATGCTGTCTGTGTTTTTCCTCTCTATGACAAGAACCAATTGTGGCTTTAAACCTGACAGTTTTAAAAATTAGATACTTAACACTTTATAGTATTTATGGGAAAGTGAGTGTTTACAGGCCTGAACCTGTGTTTGAAGCAGACACACGTGTAACATGCTTATAAAAAGGGGTGTCCTTTATCTCTTTTTGTTAAGTGTAAAGTGTTTAATCGTAAGTGACCAAATGAGAGGATACCTGATAGATTTTTCTCTCATTTGGAAAGGAGGAATTGATTCCAACCCTAACCTGTCAAGAAGAAGTTGATAGGCTGAAGTTATTATATTATTGAAATAACTGCATGGGAGGCTGTGGAGTAGCAATGCAGGTTTTCAGTATATAATGTTTGTCCCTCTGTACAGACAGTACAATATTTGGGCATTTTTTTACAACAGAGTTTTGTTTAGAGAGCATTTAGAAGTAATATTCCTTTTGTTTATTGAAGTGTTTGCCAAGCATGACATCACCAGAACTCCACCACAGTTGTGTTTAACAGGAATAGTTAAACAAAAATGCTGTCCAAAGCCAGCAATAGCACGGCACATAATGCAAGGTCCCATCCAGAACCAGGGCATTGCTGCATGTGAAGTGGTTTCAAACAGGGACAGAGCAGGAGACCAGTTACTGACTGCAAAATGAGCTGTAGAATCAGGATGATGTTTCAGGGAGATAAATTTACCAAAGAATATGAACTGTAAGAAGTTTTTGATTTCTGTGAAGATAATTTTCATCCATTTTAGAAGAGCAAAAGATCAAGTGTGGGAGGAAGTTGTGTAGGGTGTACCTTGTCTTTTGTCCTGATTAACTTTGTGTGGGTCTTCCTGCTTCTAGGACAGGTGAGACTGAATGCATTTGCACTAATAAATGACCTTGGCCTGTTCATCCACTGCGTCTAAATTGTGACAAAGCCAAATACTGTGTTTTAGTGGGATACAGAGGTATCCATTGGGAACTAGAGGAAGATCAAGCATATTGCCTGTGCCTGACTGGGGTTGTCTTACTGCAGTGCAAGTGGGTTTACTTAGAATGGTAGAGAATGTCTCTGTGAAAGGTGGTAGGAGAACATCCGTTCTTAGAGGTGATTATTGTAACACAGTTGAAGATGAGGAGAGAATTTTTTGTCTAATATAAGTGGAATCTGAAAGCATCTGAGACACACATAAATATCATAGGATACTTCTTATTTCACAGGACCTCATGGGAGTTGCTGACTCCAGTAGTGAGGCCTTGGGGAAGAGTGATGATGTTATGGCATCTAGTAAACCTGTCTTTTTATGTTTCTGAATATCTGCATTCGGATTAACCACAAGATCCTTACTTAAATGTATACAGTGTTAAAAGAATGTTATATGGGGTTGTTTCTTGTATGTAACATTTAGAACTGACTTTGAGGGAAACTTGTTTGTCAGAGATGTTTTAACTTAATCCTATTAACAGCTTTGGCTCGGGCATAATTTCTGAGCTTCTTATCTAAGCATGTTTTATCAATCTAATATATTTTTTTCTTTGTGACTTAGGCTTATCCTTGCTTTATGTAATGTAATTTGCAAAACAAAGTTGGAGAATATCTGGCTTAGGGTCACTGGTTACAACTTTTGTGGTGGAGTGTGTTTGGCTAAAGCCAGAGCTTTTAAAAACCCCGATGAAAATTGAACTTATCCACTTTAAGGATATTACACTTCTTATAAAGCTCTATCTGATGATATGATTGAGAAGCTCATCTAAAATACTTTTTGCCAGGTAATTGCTTTATTTGCTCCTTTCTACAGGAGCTTTCCACTGTGTTAGTATCTATGCAATATCTCTATTGCAGTTTAAAATTTGCATTGAAGCACAAATTATCTCCCTATAGTATTTTAGTACTGGATAATTAATTGCAGGTTTTTGGTTTGGCAGGCTTGGTTTTTTGTATTGCTTTCCTCACGTCCTCCTTGATACAGTCAACTGATTGACATTTAAAGCGTATGTGAACTGAAATTCTGATTGCCAGGCTGTAGATAACCATCTCTACCACGTCACCTCATGGAAACCAATGCTGAAATGTTTCCCAGTTGAAACACTAGATGTCTATATAGTTTTCTATTTAACTGTTATTCATCACCTGTGTCTAATGGCAGTTAGCTTGTTGGTTTGTTTGTTTGTTTGTTTGTTTGTTTGTTTGTTTTTTAAAAAAAAAAAGAGAATGTCTCTATGGCAAGGGTAATGTGAGAAGTTGCCATGGATGCTAAGAAATGTTGTAACTGCAGTGCTCCATGCATTGTGCTGTGAAACTTTGGAGTGTTGCATATTTTCTTTCCTGGATTATTCCTGAAGAAGCAGGATGAATAATCCAGGGTGAAGCTGGATGGTGCTTCTGGAGTCTTAGTGTGTCTTGCACTGACCAAGACAGTTTTCCATAAGAATGGGATGAAGTCCCCTCTGTGATGCTTTTGGGGCACTGGCATAACCAGGGGATCCTCATCCCTTGCATTGCTCCCACCCACAATGGCAATTGTGGTTCCTGTCATGCTTTTAGCTGGGCTGTCCATGCCTGTGATTAAGGAGCAGGTGGATACAGCCAAGGGCATGTGATACTCCTGTGTCCAACATGTGAAGTGTAGCCAAGAGCAGAGTAGCTGAGAATCTTTAAAACCCATGAACACTGTAGAGAAATGCTATTATATTTTTCTAGAGTAATGCATTATTTACAAGATACCTGAGGCTTTTTATCCCCCTATTTTCTTGAGATTCACTTGATTTGTGATTCAATTTGGTGTTATGACACAGTCATATTATAGAATAATATAGTAGAGGCTGAGAAATTAGATGCTGGCCAGTGTGCTCTGATCCACAGGAGCAGTTAAAAACTGTGGGAGGAGGGTCCTATGTAATAGTAGTGAAATAGTACAGCTTTGGATGAATTTTGGGGTGGTTTTTTTGCCTTCAGACAGATCCACTAATGTTAGTCTTCCATGCTGGGAACTGCTGTTGTCTCAGCCTGTCCATCCTGATTTGATTGTTGGTTGGTTGTTTGAAAGCCTTGATTAGAACTGATGTGCTGCAGAGTGTCTGGAGCATCTGTGTATATTCTGAAGGTATCATTGTATCTGACACAGGAATCCTGTAGGCTGAAATCACTTTCTTAGTTTTTCCTTATGTGGCACTCTGTGTTTTAGTTGTAGTGACTGTAACTCCCTTTTTTAGTAACCAAATGAACCCTTGATACATATTCATGTGCAGATGGCAGGGGCAGATCTCTGAACCCTGCCAATCCTTAGCAGTTGGATGAATGTCAACCTGCAGAATTCTCCAGATTTAATGAGGCATATTTGTTCAACAATCACAAATGTTACTGAGCGTCAACATCACTTTTATTCACGGGTGAGTTTTGATAACAGCAAATGTGTTCTAAGATACACATTTTGCCTTTGGAATAATGCCTGTACTGAGGGCATTTTCTCATGTGAAGTCATGTTGCTATCAGCTGCTCCAGATGTGATTGTGTATCAGTACTTGTTGACTATCAACATTATGATAAGATATATCAGTTAGGATTGAGGGATGTGTGATTTGGAGCTCTTAATATGTTTTTATTTGCTATTCAAAAAACTTCAAATTACTTGTGTTGTTTCCCAAATAAACCCATGATTAAAGAGTTAAACTAAATTATGTTTTGATGTTCAATGCATTTACTTACTACATTCTGTCTGGGTGTGGAGGAAGTGTAATTAATTATTGGGATGTAATAATGCCGTTTAGAAAATTCCTTAGGCTACAATATTTGTGTGGGAAATTTTATTTTCCAGGCATAACAGCTCTATTTCATTTCCATACCCATTTGTGGAAAGATTAGATCATCACAAATCATGTTTCAAAGGCTGGGATGCTCAAGTTATTCTATTTTATGCAGCTGTGGGCTGTGTGGATGTAGCCAAGCTGTCATCTGCAACCTGGTGTTTCTTAAATAATTTCTTATAAATCACAGGCGTAATCAAACTTTGATCACCAGATAAAAACAATGCTTTTCTTTAAAAATGGCTCCAAATGAATAACTTGTCAGAATGGTGAAATCAAAATTGCCATCCAAATAGGAGGAGAAAAAAATATGTGCTTCTACAAATCAGCTTGAGTCAGGCTTGGTTTGGATTCTAGTTTGGGTTGTGTTTTTATGGAGCTACAAGATTTAGAGGACCTGCAATGAAAAAAATCAGTGAGTCCACTTTCTTAAATACAGAGATGTGATTATTCCTCTGGGAGAGAAAAGCAGGTGTCATTCAGTTCCCTGGATCATCACAAGTTGCAAATGATGAAACAGTTGTATGTCCGAGAACAAAATTTAGTGCCTACTGAAAAGTTCAGGCTTAATCTGTATGACCCTTTGGAATAACCCAACTTGAAATATGTTTTTTAGGCCTGAGGAAAACTGTGAGGTTGAACACAGGATTGCCTCCAGTGTACAGATGTTTTGAAGTCCAATCAAAAAGAGAAGCTGGGACACATGATGAGGCTTATGTTGGCTATTAAAAAATAATCTTGATTTATGTATTGCCATTTGGACTTCAGTAAAGCCTGAAAACCACAGCTTTTCTCAGGAATGAAGATTTACTGTGATAGTCTGACCACAGTATTTGTATTTCACTTTGCATGTCAGCTCACCAAGCTGGAAACTTTTCTGACATTCCTCACTGAACTTTCAGCTTTGGTTACTCCACGTACTAAACACAGGATTGTCCTTTTCAAAATCTAAAAGGAATGTTTTGTGATGCTTTGTGGGGTGGGGGGAATCAATTTAGTATAGTCATCTACTTGAGATTGCCTCCCTACACGCTTCCATCATTGTTTGTGTCTATTCTTCACCTTCCCTGTCTCCTCTAGTTCCACTTCCAGCATTATATCTGTCTTTAGACAATGTTTATGATCACTGTCTCCTTTTCTTACTGTGGTAACAAAGAATGTCTGGAGGAGACACTGAAATCTGGCTTAGTACAACTGAAGCGTTGTTTGGGGCTTTTATGTTATTTCCATCTCTGTTTGTTAGTAGTGTTTCATGAGGCTTCCCATTAAATATTTAACAGCTCTCCCTAAAAGTTTGTCTCGTTATTTTGCACTTATCTGTGGCTTTCCTATCCTTACACAACATTTCCTCCTCAGAGGGATGTACTTGCAGTGTGCCCTGGAGGCATCGCTGGTGATTGTTGCTGCAGGGCTGCTCTTTGCTACACTTTGGGCAGAGTGACACATCCCAGGCTGATTTCCTCTGCCTGTGTGAATTCTGCAGCCAATGTGCACAGGGAGCATTGCTGGGCACTGCAGGCAGCACTGGGAACTTACCAGGCTGTGTCTGTAGCAGCTGCGTGAGGAAATCTCACCAAAGGGTAAATCCTGCACTGCAGAGGGTTACAATATAAACCTTGAGAGAATAAAGTCAGAGCAGCATAGAACAACTTCAGGGGGCAAAGCTGCACTGGAAGACAGAGATATTTTTACAGAGTGGTCTTGCCTGAGTCGTTTTAAGCATGAAGAAATACTAGAATTGCATTATATATTTTACAGAGAAGTTTGTGCTTCTTGGTTGCAAAACAACAGCTTCTGAGCCTTGCTCTGTTGTCCCTGTCTCATGGCCCCTCAAAGGGGCAGGGAGTACCCCAGCTGAGGGAAAGCCACTCCTTTTGTGGCTCTCATGGAAACGGTACCACTAAGATCAGTAACTGAGGTATACAATGCAGAGAAATTGTTTATTGGTGCACTGTGCACTGTAGACACACAAACATGAAAGTGTCTGTGCTCGCATGTATACATGCTCCTATTCATTCCTCAAAGACATAAGAAAAAGTAATTCACTGCTTTATGCACTATTTTTTATACTGATATAATGTGCAGATTTATCAGTATTCTTTTGATCTCATGAGACTCTCATGATCTGCTTGAAATGATTTCAGAAGTGTTTTGGAGCTAGCATGTGGGTGGGGATAGAGCAGAAAAGCTTTCTTTAAATCTCCACTTGAATTAAAATATTCTATCAGTCAAATATCTTCTTTTTCCAAATATTTGTTTTTTTTCATCAACACCAATGACATTTAAAGATTCCTCACTCTGATCTTTTCAGGCAGAATAGAAATGTTAGCTGGCCAGTGAAATTTTCTGGTTTCTGTGGTATCTTTTTGTAACACCCATTGACAAGGACTGTGACAAGCTTTTGTAAACAACTCTCTCAGATGGATGTATATCTGCAGATCAGTTTGTATGAGGGCAAGGGATTCCTATGTGTGCAGAAAATGGCTATTTAGGGAAAACTTGTGGGATCATTTCTGAAATAATGAACTCCAGGCTGGCCTTGTCAATTGTTTGTTGGTTGTTGTGGTAGAGCTACAGTTTGGTGTTCTTGTTTGGTAACTGCTTTGATTTACTTCTGGAGAAGATTAAAATTAATAAATGAGGTGTAGTAATAAAATATTTGTATTCATGTGTGGTACTTACACATCATACAGCAGAACATCTTTTGATTTCTTTCAGCTTCCCCTTTTTAATTTGCTCTCTGAAATAAACACCAACTACCAACAGCTGAGAACTCCTGTGAGTCCCTTTCCAGTATTTGCAGGAGTGTTTTGCTTATTCATTAAGCTTGATGTGCTCATATCATCTCCATTCTTCAGGTCAGCATGCACAGGTACAGGTGATGTGTAGGAGTCAGATAAGAAGCATGGAACTGTATCTTAGCTGTCCAGTCACTGGCCTGTCTGCATTTAAAGCTTCATTGTTCTTTCTTTTTGTTTTTATGAGTCTCTGTTGGCCAGCACTCCTGCAGCATGTCATTTGTCATCTTTTCTACACTGTTGTTTTTTAGTGAGAATAATAATAGAACAAGCAGAAAACAAATTAATGACGTTACCAAGAGAAACAAAGTAAGAAAATGTATTGTCTGAAAATAAAATGAGTTAATTGACTGTCTTGTTCCTTCTGGCAGTGGGATCAACCCTCCTCGCAGCAGTGGAGGCTGCTCAGTGAGTCATACAGAGTTGCCTTGTCTGTGCTGAGTAATTCAGATTAGCCAGTGACTTTTGTTATTTGAGTAAATTCCCCTGTACTCCTTCCCAATATCTGTAGGGGAGTACAAAGGACTGATCTCTGCAGAGTCCAGCAGCTGCTGCTCTGTCAGTGATGATGCACTGCCCGAGTACCTGGTGAGACAAATCAAAATGTACCTCCTGAAAAGCTTGGAGTCAGTTTTAAGGAGCCTATATTACTGTGTTGAAACAGTTCATGTGTATTCTCAGCTGTAGGGATGAAGAGGAGTGCTTGCATCCTGGGACAGGGATATATGGCTCATTTCTCCAGTCCTAGGGATCTTCAAAATAGCCCTGGGAGAAATTTTGTCTCATTCATGTAGATGAATTAAGCAATATTCTACTTTGATATTTCTTTCCTACTTAAGAATGACTGCATCTTTAGTCTCATCTTGGCAAATACGTTATTACTTAAAGAGTGAGAAATGTCTAATTTGGGAACTTTATTTTCTTTCCTCTTCAGTCTTTCCCTTGTGCAGAGGACACTGTGATTTTGAACTGTAAAAGGTCATAGCTCTGAGAAGCACTCACACCCTTCTCCCTGAATTAACCTTAAGAGAATAATTTTACTTAGTGGATTTTGATTTTTTTTTTTCATTTGCTCTAGTCACTTTTATTTTTGAGAAAGCTTTTAACACCACATCACCTTTTAGAGACTGTATGGGCAACCGGTTGTTTCCACAATCCTCAGACTTGTTATGAGGTTTCTTTCCAAATTAGATACAGTTGCTGGCAGCTAATTCATGTTCTGGCTGCTTCTTTCCATAATCTGTTTTATGGAACTACTCTAACATTTGCATTGCAGGGTGACTTTAATTCTCTTGACTATTTCAGCTTTGCTTTCTCTCTTCTATCAGACACCTTAGAATTTACTTTAGGCCTTTATGTGTTTGCATTATGAATTATTCAAGATTATTTCACATTACAACACAGATCCAATTTTTTTTTTAAATCTATATTGTCAGCATTACTTTATGAGTATATAAGTAAAACCAGTTGTAATGTGAAATATATAGATACCACATTGCTGAGACTTAGCAAGACTTTTGATCCCACCTATAGAAAAGCAGGATCTCTTTTATCCATCAAACCAGAGTATCTATAACAATTATCTTCATGATCCTGCAGAAGCAGAAGAATGTTAAATATTTGGTAGAAGAGAGTATTAATCACATTAAAACTCTGTAAGATTGCAATAGGGGATGCATCTGTGAACTGAACAAATAGATATACAGGGATGGGTGTAAACAAATTTGGAGGCTTCCTTTCCTATGGATTTAAGGTTTGGAATTTTTTTGTTTTTTCGAATCAAGGTAAGTGTATTTGCACCAGATGTGCTGTCTGTGTCCACTAGGACAAGTCTGGGGTTTTTTTTATCCAGAGTTTTCAAAGGACAAAGTTTAAATGGTTTGGAACATTTTGCCCTGAGATGGTGCCAAGCACACTGTACCTTGCAGAGGTTTTTATAGACTTCACTAAATGCTATTTGCTGTCTCATAAAATTGGCATAGCTTTTATTAAATTGTAATTATAGAGAGGCATCTTCCCTCTCTTGAAGGAAGAGTAAAAACTGAGTATTTAGGAAGAACTTACACTACATACTGGGACTTCTACAGTTTGGGATGTATTCTGATAGCTGAGTTTCTAAGGTGTACTTCCCTTTCATGTGTCATATGATGTGGATATTATTGGCCTGTGTGGGATTGCTTTTTGATATGTGTGAGAAAATAGTGTTTTAACAACTATTTAAAGCTGAAGATCTGCTGCTGTACTCTGAGACATTGCTGTCTTGTGCATGAGAACAGAGCACAGCAAAGGGACTTCCAGGGCTTTCTCTGATAAATTCCAGTTTAAGAACCTCTCTGCATGATATCTGCAAGGGCTGTGCCTTGAGTATAACCAGTGAACTGCCTAAAAGTTCTGCTGCTTCCAAGTCCTTTTGCTGACAGTTGGTTACTGTTTACAGTGACTGTGAGCAGCACAATGCGAAGGAGTTCCTAAATAACAGTTTGCTGGCAGACAGCCATGTCAACAGCTTCAGGAACTCCAGGGTGAAGAGCAAATAAGCAAAAAAGGGTAAAGCCATTTGAGTCAGTGATTCCCAGTTCCACTGCTCCTTCTGCTCTAACCTTGAATGCTGCATTAATGACTGTGGCCTTCCAGGGTGTCCTCTGACCTTTTCTCTTGTTCTGCTTTAATGTAAAGAATGCAGTTAGGATGCTGTTACTGTATAGTTGCAAGGAAAAGTGAGGAGAGGCAAGTAAAAGTATTTACACGGTTTTTTTTTTATTGAACAGTGTGACATGTCAATCTAGGTGTGAATGACACTTAAGTATGTGTTTCAGACACGTTTCCTGGGTTAGATCCCGTGTCAGTAGACAAGAAAATGTTACAGTGGAAGCTGTCTTTAAAACCCAGGTTTGCAGAGGGGGAGGCTGAGGATTTAGAGCTTCTGCTGTCTTCAGGGAGGTAGGAGGTGCTCAGCTGTACAGTATCAAGCAGAGCCACAAAGTCATTTCATGTGGAATATGTTAATGGTTTTATCTTCTGTCTGGAATATCAGACTCTTAAAAAGCACGGATTTGGGTTAGAAATTAAAGGACATTAATGCAAAAGCTGAAACTGCCACTTCTCTGCCTCTTGCACCTGTTTTTATGAAGAAAAATTTGAGTAGAGCATCAGTGTGAGGGTACAGCATTTGCTTGCTGAGTTCAGCATTGTCATGATGATGAAATGGTACAGGATACTTTTCACATCAGATCAAGGGGGAACGTATGTTGTAACTCCAGAACACATTCTCTTAGACAAATGACCTTCAGAATTTAGTATCTTGGTATCCCTACAAAAGCATGATGGGAGCAAGTGAAATAGGTGAGCATGATGCATGGTGTAATTACTGGTGCTGACATGTGTTTTGTTTGGCACAATAAGGAGGAGGCAGTGAAATTGCAGCGTTGTGGTGCAGTACACAGCCTGTTAGAGAATGCTTCTGGTGTATTAGCACTTAGGAGGTGTGGAAAGAGAGATTGCCACCGGAGACTGAGGCAAAAACAGAGCACAACAGCCTTTGCCTTGTTTGCCAGTCTTGCTCATCAGGGAGTGTCCTCTTTCTTCATGTTCTGGCCAACACTCCTGTAGAAACATTTCTTGTTATTCTTTGTATCCCCTGCCAAGTTGAACTCCATCCACGCCTTGGCCTTCAGATTGAGCATTAAAGGATTTAGTGCTGAAACACTAGTAGTTATTTTGAAGTATAAACATAACTGAGGCTATCAACAATTTGCTAGATGAAATTATCTGGGATATTAGGGGCCAAAGACAGTAAATTTTGTTTGGTAGGTCTACCTTTAGTCTGTAGTAGTATAAACAGAGTTAAGTAAGCACCTGGTACAAGATACTGAAGCCTTTTTGCCTCTGCTGCTGTTCTGCTTCTTGACTTGGAAAACAAAATCAATAAAAAACCACCGTTGCCTCAAATTTTAGGTAAAAATCTGGGTCTAGGTTGAGTAATACTTGGTTCTGTGGCTTTTAATAGGGACATTCAGAGGTTGAAGTTCACTGTGATCTTTACTTTCTTACTGAATTGAGACCACAGTGAAAACTTCAGAATTTCCCTTTCCTCAATATCAAGGGCACATGTGATGGTACAGAGTCTTAGAGATGACAAAAATAAATAAATAAATAAATAAATAGATCAGATTATCACTGAATATCTGTTTTATTACTCTTTCTTCTTTTGTTTTGTGAAGATAAAAGGATGGCCTGGTGGTAAGAATTACATGTTTGAGAAGGAATTGGATACTTGCAAATCAAATCACCTCTTCTTTCATTATAGTGTCAGGCTGTATTTATTTTTGGTGGGCCCTGTGCTGTAGCTGAAAAGCCTTTGACATTTGTGCTTCTTCAATTTGTAATTGAAAAAATTGTTTTGAAATCCTTGAATGCAAGAACTTTGTGTTCTTGGTAAAAACTGACTGAAAAAAAAAGTAATGATGAATCAAACTGGAGAGAATTGGCAAATAAGATGCTAGAGGCATTGGTGTCACCTGGTTTTACATGCCAGCTTAACTAATGACACAGGAATAAAGGGAAAACATAATTAATGGGATTGATTTTGGTGAAACTCAGTTGAGAACTAATGAAAAAACCTCTGTGACAATTAATAGAAAAAATAGTGCAAGGTGGGGAAAAACTGGATAATGTGATAAGTTTTTGGTGATTTTCTTAAATTGAAGGGAAGATAAAAAACAAACAACCATGTCAGGAAAGAGGAATGAAGTAGAGAAACAGGAAATTAAGGAAAAGAAATTGCATGGATGCATATTCCTCACAAGGATACTTTTTACACTAAGGCAGCAAAAGATAAATCAGTGAAAGGAGTACATAGAGGATGTGGAGTTATGTATTCATTTCATGCATCAGGAAATGAATATTCCCTTGCTGATAAGGCAAAATTCGAGGTCTTGATATATCTGAAATTTAACAAGTACAACAGGATTGAAGGGAATGGTATAACTAAACATCTCAGAGCAAATAATAAAAAATATCAAGATTTCCAATGCTATGGCTTATTCAAACATTCAGTAAAGGGAGTAAGAGTATTTTAAAGTCTTCAGTTCTGTAGGAGGGAGGGATTGAACTTTCTGATGTTGAAACACGATGTACTGTTTCTATAGACATGTTTCCTGGAATCTGTTAGAGTGAAGTATTCTCTTTTTAATTTTTATTTTAATAATTATGAGACTTCTAATCAGTTTTTCCTTAAAGGACCAGGATTTTTATCTAATTCTGCATGTCTTCTGCATGTGCAACTCATATTTAGTGGAACTGATTTCATAAAAGGTCAAGCTATTCTTCTGTGTGTTAAATGGTAATTTTGTTGGTGTAGGGCAGTTATGGATGAGAAAATTATGCTAAAATGTATGAATCAGAATTCCTATTTGAAAATAGATCCCTTGCTCGCAGCATTTTAGTTTGATTTACAGCTTTCCAGCAGAATTGTATTAAATTGCATGAAGTATATTTCCATTAAGCTGTTGGCATTAAATTGCTTAAAATGAGAAAATAATTTCCATGCTTTGATAATACACCAGTTCACATCTAATGCCTGTCATTGCTTCTTTTTATTCCAGTACATGAGAAACTATAAAGCAACAGTAACAAAGGTTCAAAAATACTGAAAAATGAGTGATCTTATTGCACATGAGAGTTGGTGTCTGCTCTGTACCTTGGCAAGAAATTGGAATGCAGAAGGGTGAGCTGGTGTAATTGTTGCCATGAAGTGTTTTACAGAAAAGGATTAAGCAAATATTTTTTGTGTGTGTGAGTGGTTAAATAGAGGAAGGTTTTTAAGATTGGAGTGAATGAATCAAGTTAGTTTTTTTTTTTAATTTCTTTTGCATTAAAGTCCTCCTAAGAGAGCCAAAAGGCTAAGTTTGTAGACTTTGGGAGTTAGAGAGGTGCTCATATCTGTTTCCTCTATTAAACAGTACCCTTGACATGAGGTCCACTGCTGAGTGCATGGCACAACCAAGTTGTTGACCCAAAGCTCTCAAACTCCAAGTAACTGTGTTTCAGTAACCCTATTTCTGAATGAGACAATAATGCTTGTTTTCTAAAAATGTTTTAAAAAAATTTTTTCATGTCCCTTCCTTTTCTACAACTGGTAACTCAAAATTCGAGGTTGTGTAAGAGTTTATTTATGGAAGTGGTTGTGATACACTTGTCCAAAACATTAAAGGCTTTAAACAATTTTTAAGTGTTGGTAGGGAACTGGAAGCCCCTGAAAAAATGAATGTATTATTTAGCTTAGTGAAAGGAAGGTAAACTAAAACAATGTAGCCAAATTGTATTGATTTTAAGTGAGGATAAGCCAAAGCATTTGTTGAGCAATCCAGTGGTTAAAAAAACACAACCCCTTGTATTGGCTGGCTTATTCCAGTTGCTGCAATATGCTTTAGAGCAAAAGCCTATATCTTCATTTGATTATAAATCTCCAAATCCACTGAAGTGCCTCTGAGAAAACATAGAACTGCAGTGGGATGAGGCTGAGTCAGCCTGTTGATGCTGCTGGCTTTCCCAAAGGTTGCTTTTAACTTCACCACAATGGCTCTTGCAGTGATATTTTAATCTCCTCCAAGCACTCCAAGCCTGGTTTTATTGCTTCTCCAGCCAGACCACCAGTGTGTGCAGCTCCTTTCTGACCTCCTTACTCTATCATGGTGTTCCCAACGTAGGTGATATGCAAATACTGTATTTCAAGTAAAAATTCCTTGGATTTGGGGTTATTGCTCTGGCATTATGCTGTAGGATGGCCAAGGATGACTCCCCTTACTGCTGGTTTTCAGGAAGCCAATGGGTGTGTTTGTGACTTGATTCTTCTTTCTTTTTGATGGCAGAAACTCAAAATCTCTCCCATATATATACTGGTTTCTCCTTTCAGTTCTGCACTCGAGACTTACCTGATGGGTCTCGCCTTTCACAGAGTGGGACAAAACCACACCCACTGGCAAAAAATGTTGTTGATAAGACTAGTTACCAGTCCAAAACACAGAAACATTTTGTAAATATAGGCTTGTCTTGAAACAGATTTGTGTAAGATGCTTAGCTTGGAATTTTTTTGCTGATTTGCAGCAGGCTTATGTAGTGTGTGGAATTCTGGATGTTAAAACCAAAGCTGGTTTAATGAGCAAAGGCTTTATTTTAAGAACATTGAATCCTTGGACTTTTAAAGGCGTGTTTAATTTTGGTGTCCATCACTTAGGGAGTAAATAAAGAGTGTAGCAGTGTGAAGTTAGAGCAGAAATTACATGGAAAATGCATAGACTCGCATGCAGAAATCCTTAGGATTAATCTCTGATCTTTTCAAAATCAGATGTTGAACAGTGATGGGAAGCAAACACCCCAAAATAGCAACCATGTTCTGATTTCCCTGTGGTGATATAAAAAGATGTGTTTCAACATCCCTACATTGTTTTGCAGAGGGTTAGGATTTATTTTTACTGTAGGAGTCATGTACTGCAGTAGTAAATAGTAGGAGGTTGTGGCATGCATGACCTGGTTCAGCTGGATAGCACTATTGATTTGTTTTTTCAGTGCCTCTGCTTCAGTTAATTGTAAATTTGTTTTCTGATTCTTGATTAGCTCAGTGGTAAGTTGTCATTACGGCATTCAACTCCCTAAGGACATGGTCTATACAGCAGACTTTTCCAGTGGAGGGTCATGATTCAGATAGTTTACACATAATTTAAACAGCAGTTGGCCTAATACCCTGAAGTGGAATTTGAGATACTTGAAATCCAGGAGTGTAACACTATAAATTAGTGTTTGTGTAAAGTGCTCTTTGGAGACCTGCAGGAAGGGCCAGGGGGCACATAATGCCCCTTGTGTTCTTTTTCGAATAGGCATGTAAAGCTAAAATCTCAAGGAAGATTAAGAAAGAAGTTGCACTTAAAGGAAAATTGTCATTTAACCTTTCACTGGCAAAGTTTTGTTTCATCAGAGCTGCCATTATATTTCTTTTTTGCCCAGACTCTGTATTTGAATTTATGTTTTAATGGCCTATTCCAATAAGTGAGCACAATAAAATGTCTTCATGTGGTTAGAACAAGCTAATGAACTGACTTTTGTATGTTCTGACGTTTTACATTTTTCAAAAGTTTAGTGCTGAGCCACCTTCGGTTACTTAAAACAATTTTTACAAGATATAGAGAATTTGTCTCTGCCTTAGCATCTACATGGCTTTGTCAAGCAGAACTGGGCTCTCAGAATGTCTCTAGAGGCAGCAGATTGAGCGTAGATGAGTTGAATGCATGTCTTTTCTGACTATTTTGGTGCAACCTGTGTGTGGACTGAAGTGTGACTGTCACCCACCTAAGAAAAGAGCCTCATTTACTGAAAGATTTCTTAGGATGCCGGGATTTCCAGTTCAGTACCCCAGCACAAGCCTGGGTCGAAGTTGGCAGAGATGGTCCTGTTCTTCTCTCACTTTCCAGTGTTTGTTGTCAGCCCTTACTTCTTGTTGCACGTGATCAGAGAAAACTTGTTTTTCTGTTTTGGGTTTTTTTCCCCCCTGCACAGTTCCCTGACAGAGGAACTGCCTGTGCCCGTGGAGAAGAAGGGCAGGATGAGTGGGAGTGTTTGGACAGAAGGCAGGGAGGAGCACAACTGCTTCATGAATCTCTTAAAACAAATGTGAAACTATTTATGTGACTGTCGATAGAGTAACATCAGGGCTGTGAGTGTTTGCATGGCTGAGTTTCTGGGCAGTGGTTTTCAGCCAGAGAGGTTGGTGAGTAATTTAAGTGCATTGGCAAAGGTTTTTAAAGAATCAGAAGCTACTGACTAGATTTGTTATTTTAAGTAGCTGTACTATAATGTGATTGAGTCAAAATTGTACATTTCTCATAGGGTGATAAAAATGATGGGTCATGGTTTGGATATTGTTTTCACCCAGAGGGTGACCAGGCACTAGAATAGTCTTCCCAGGACAGTGGTCACAGCACCAAGCCTGACAGATTTCAAGAAATGTTTGGGCACTGCTCTGAGGCACATGATGTGACTCTTGGGTCTGTCCTGTGCTTAAGGGTTGGACTTCCATGATCCTTGTGGGTCTGTTCCAACTCAGGAAACAAAAAGGTGCATTTTAATTAGGAATAATAACCATGTATAACTAATAAGTATGTACATTTAAAAGATATTTTTCCCTTAAGGCAATTAAAACCAATTTTGTATTTGTGTGGTGTATGTGGAATTGGTTCAGAATATGAGTAAAATAGATGAAGATGGTGTTCAAATAGTTGTGTGGAGTTGTCATTTACACAGTCTGGATTTTCAAAATTCTTCCTATAGATCTTCAAGCCTGCAAGAAAAGCAGTGAAATCCAGTCTTAATTGGAAGGTGTTTACATGATTGGGATGTTTTGCTTTGGTTGTATGTGTTGATTTTCTCGATTCCAGAGTGGTTCCTGTATGTCCTGTAGGGGACATAACAAACTCCAGTGCACCCATAGAAAATCTGTGGGTTCCATACTGTTGACTACGACCTGCCTATTTTTAGCTCCGTTTCTCTCCTTGGCTGCTCCTGCCGAGC
>NW_020955338.1:427551-472907 GCF_003031625.1 Empidonax traillii | reverse complement strand
CAGGTCTGTTTAATCACCTTGAGCTTCTTGCAGTCACCTTAACTATAGGCATCCTGCCATCTGGGACAGTCCCTCCTTTTCCGAGGACCATTAAACTTCTCAAAGTTTGAAGGTGGTGAAGATTCTGCCACATTTCTAATTAAGCTGTTGTGTTGTTTGTTTGTTTGTTTGTTTTTAACCTGCTTCTAGATTGCATTGTTATTTTTAGTTCAGCATTAGGCTCCAGCATCTCTGAAAGTCAGGCAGTTTTATCGCTTTTGAAACCGTTTAATCTCAAACTTTTTGCCGTGTTATTAAAATAAATGGGTGCATTCCAGTGCCTTTTGGTATAATGGTTAATTTAAATAACCATAAGAGCTCCACCTCCACCCCAAACCACAGATACTGCTGGAACTGTGGAAGAAATCCCCGCGACTGCTGTCTGGCTGTTCACTGTCTAAGGGCTCACTTTGGTTAATTATGTTCTGCTGTTGAAATTCCTCCTCAAAACTGCTTCTTTCTTCACTTCTTAGGAACACACAGTGGGGGTACATTCTGCATTTATAGAGGTATATTTTTCTTCATGAGCAAACAGATGAATCAGTGAATCAAAGTACCAAAGGTCAACTCAAATGGTTTTGTGAGACACTGCAGTAGGGAGGTGGATAGAAGTTACCCAGTCACCCTCTGTCTAACCCTCATCCTGTTTTTAACTGCAAGTCTGTTCTTCCATATTTTTGAGCCATGATAAAGTCAGTCTCTCTGTGCTAAGCAGCTCAGTGGCTTTGCACAGCAAATGCTTCTTTCTTTTTTATCTGACACCTGTTAAATGATATGTGAAATTGAAAAAGGCTTTATTCTAAACTTCCAAATGCGAACGGTTGCCACTTCTTATTTTCATTTATAAATGACTTTATTTTTAAGGTTTCTTTCCCCAGAGTTAACATTCCAAACAAGTAGGAAGGGGTTTGTACTTTTTTAATGTCCTTCTGAAGTGAAAAGGTGAACTGCATTCTTTCTTTCACTGCTCTTGAGACAGGGAAATAATTACATTTCACATTTCCATTTGGTATGAAAACATGTAATGTTGCTGTGAAGACTGAAGGTACTGTATTGTAATTCATGTTTTATTTATCTTCCTATTGTTTATATATTTGGGTTTCTATTTATAAATAATGACACCTAGTTCAGTTTCAGAAAAGTTTACAGATGTTTAGCATGTTAATCTACTTTTTGAGGCTGTTCTCATTCTTTTCTTTTGCAGATAGAAGTATCATAACTAAATTAAAAACAAGTTAAGAGCAACACAAGTATTAAAGCAATAAAGTGCCTTTCCCCCTCATTTAAATTACCTCCTTTTTGTACTGAGTTGCTGCTTCCCTTCCATCCTCACCTTTAACTGAGCTGTAGTGCAGGATTGGGAAGACTTGAGCTCCTCAAAGTGTATTCAAGGGCCTGGGCCCATTAGAAGTGATGCTTCCACAGTTTTATAACCTAATTTCCTGATGTTTTTTAAAATGTTTTGGTAATTGGGACACTCATCTTCTCCTGGAATGGAAGTGCAAAGGCCACCTAGTCTTGCAAAGGTTTGAAAAACAGGGTGAGCAAAGCTGTGGGGTTTTTCAGGGTAAGTTTCTACTTTGACAACTCAAAAATGATAAATGATTTAGTCATTAATAACTTACCTAATTGATTCTCTAAGCTATGCAAAATTTTTTTTTTTTTGCAAATTTTTCAGTCATTACGGGATTTGAGATGGAGATGAAAAATCCTGACAAAGGAGAATTCTTTATAAATGAAATTTGAATATTGTTAGCTTTAAACCAAAATCTACTTTAACAGACAGGGACACTTAAGTTTTGGTCAATTAAAAGAAAAATCAAATTAAAGAATATCAGACCTGGCTATGCAATAGGTCATGTTTCAATGATACAGAATAACAGCTATAAATATATAAATGTATAAAATGTAGCTCTGACCTATGAAGTTGGAAAACCTTCATTATGTGATAAAAGGAAGCCTGGAGTACTATGATCATGGCAGCTGTATGGGTGTTTTAGAAGGACTGACAGCCAAGGCAGGTGGTTTTCTAGTAACTCAATTGCTATTGAGCCCAGAGAAATGATTTACTGCAGTTCAGAGAATTTCTGTTAATCAGATAAGCAGAGTTAGTTGCACAGATAACAGCTTTGTGACAAGTACAAGATAAAACATGGTATTTTAACCTTGAGTGAAAGTGGTAATTTGTTACAACTTTAAAGGCAAGTCTATATTTCTTTTTTTTCCTTTGGTGTGAGGAGTGGGTTTCATGGCTTCTAAAACTACCCCTGATTGATAACATGGTAAAACTGACTTTGTCCTTGGAAATATCACAAAATTGCATTGTTCTAGAGCTTGGACGGCACTAAAATCTACCCCAGAGTTTAGTTGTGGGTATCCCACAGCATTTGAGCTGTGTTCTTGGCCTTTACAGTGTTATTTTGTGCTCAAATTGTGATGCTACTGGGTAGGTATCTTTTCAGCAGAGGAAATGCAGTTTATTAGCTCTTGCTGAAGAGGAAGGTGCTAATGGCTAGCAGTGTCTAGATTAAAGGTAGTTCTCAAAATTAACTTTTTCAACAGGGGAGTCACTTTGAAATGAAAAATGCAGATCTTCTAATGCAATGATCTACCAGTTTATAATTTTGATCAACATACTGTAATGGAGTGTTTACAAAACAGGCAGATCGATAGATGTAAATGTCACTAGTGAGGTTGCTCATGACCCTGAGCAAAGCAAAGATTTGGTTTCATGGGAATGAATCTATTCAGTGTTGGCAAACATGGACACAGTGCCAGAATATAGATGTATTCCCCCAAAAAATCAGTCAGTTTAATCTGAGTTGTGGGATAGAGTTGAAGATGGGTGAGAATTCAGGGCTAAAATGTGGGAAAATATCCTAAGGGAGGATACACAGGCAAGTTTTACTGGCTTTTGTTGTGCATTTGCTCCCTTTTGCCTTAGCCAAAAAGGTGGAAAACTTTGAGGAGTAAATGCCATCCTTTTGACAGGGAGCTTCATAACAGTGCAGAGCTGTATTTGTACCACACATCCAGAGGAGTCCTGCAAGATCTTAAGGCTGCTGATGTTTTAAAGAACACAGTGGCAGGTGAGATAACCACTTAGTGTCATGAAATAGCAATAAATGCACAATTAGCCCAAAGCTTCCTAATAGCAAATAGCTGAATAAAGTGGTACAAGAAGTGTAGGATTGTTTCCCAAATCAGGTACATTAGCAGATATAAAGGTATGGTGGTGAATTGCTCCTCCTTTTATTCCAGGCATTTGGAGGAGAGAACTTTTTGCTTGTAAATTCCTTGAATGAAAAATAAAAGTGTTATTTGTCCAAGACCTTGTTCAAGTGAACTGTCCCGTGTTCATAGAGCAACAGCAAGGATTATGAGCTGCCCACAGTATCAAAAGGATTAATTGAAGCTTGGATGGTCAGGTAGGACCACTGAAAAAACAGAAAACCTACTTGTGGAAGGAAGGCATAGCATGTCATAAAGAAAGAGAAGAAAAAGGAGCAGAGGTTTGGCAGAGAGGTCTGGAACTTCTGTCCACAAATGCACTGTGGTTCTTGATGTCTCCATCACTCCCAACTTCCAACAGTACTTCATCTCTTTGCCACTTTATCTAGGCCTGGAAGTACTTTCACCTGTAATTTTCTCTCCTAGCTTAAATAATGCTTTATGCTTTTAATTTGCAAGGTAATTGCGAATTTGTCATTTTGGTTTTCGCCTCTTTTCCCTCCAACCATAATAGAACTGGTTTTTCTTTGTATTTTTTTTGTATTTATATGTAGAAATTTGTGTTGAAGTTTACATTGGTATTGTTGAAATACTGGTTTCTTTCTTTGAGAAGCACAGTTTTTGTCAAGTAATTCAGATAATGCTGTTCTTCAGCTGCTTAATATTTTTTTTTAATTTATTTTTAAAAGCAGAGTCAAAGATGTCAGAATTCAGTAACAGTCCTTTTTGTCTGCCTGCCATCAGAGTGACAGCTGAGAGTGCACATCTATGCATGTGCATATGTATTAAAACATTTTCGAAAGAATGAGCTTTGCTTGAGTTTTCCTGCAAAATATTCTCTTAAAACAGAGAATGGGTTTTAGAAAAGTGCAGAAAACTGTAGCTAAAGATGGGATGTGTTTGAGCAGGATATTTATAGCACTGAGCTATAATGACTATTCCCTCTTACAGAAGCTCTCCTATGTTGCTGCATTTCTCAGTGATTGCTTTCATGCTGGTTTTTTTTCCAACAAAAAGTACAACAGCAAAACTGTTTAAGATGATAATTTCACACAAGCTTGTTCTTTTTCAGCACTCCAAGCTATTTCTTTTGAAATGAACTTCTATGAAATACATAAATACCAGTAGAGATGTGCAGCTTGCTCTCTTGAGTGGCTGATCCTTTGATTGTACAGCAACATGAAAGTCTCTTGGAAATCCAGTGTTGAAGGAGCATTCATGAAGTTGTGTTTGTATATGAATCCAAAACATAGAGTAATTTAATTTTCACTGGCGACTCCCAGTATTATTTGGATGTGATTGGCCTGAAAGGCTTGAGGTGCTGTGAGATGGTGGTGGTGGTTTTGATTCAGTTTTTACAAATGTAGTCACTGTACCCAAAACTGTAGACCAGAGTACGTGTCTCAGATCTGGAGGCAAATAAATGCCTGGCATAGGAATTTAAGCCATTCAAGTACAAAACTCTGGCAACGGTCCATTTCTGTTTTTTAAAATACTGTTCTTCTGAAGTTTGAGGTTTGGTGTTTTGTGATTTTGTTGTTTGACGGGGGGTGTGTGGTTTTTGGTTCCCCCCCCCCCCCTCCAATTTTCAAGAAAAAAACTTAAAACTTAAGAATACTTTCTTTGAGAACAGGATGGGTGCTGGTACCCACTTTTCACATCCCTCTTCTTTTACACACAGTAGTTCAGCTGTGGAGTCAGTCACTGAACTTGCTGTTAGAAGCTGTCTGAATTCCCTCTCAGTACTTAGGAGTACTAATTTCTTTCTCTCCTCTGGTTCTGGAGGCTCAGCACAGACTGGTGCCTACCCGGGGAGAGAGTTTGAGTAGTGGTTTAAGGATCACAATCAAGTGTCATGTGCTTTTGAAGGAGAGGAGAAGACAGTCCTTCCTTCCCAAATATTCACATTCCCTCACTGAGTGTTTTTCTATGCAAAGCTGGACAAACTGTGCACATGACATCACACTTGCAGCAGGTTTCAACTATGTGGATGTTAATTGGAGTAGGGAGTGGGAATTGCGTTTTCCCAGTGCCAAGTGGCCAACACCATCCTGTGCGAGATGTGGTGAATGTTGGAGTCTTAACTTGCTGATCCATCATGTTTTTAAACCGATACACACTCTCCGTAGTCCCAGCTGTGTTAAAAGGTACATCCAGCACTGGCTAGCTTGGAAATCCTATGATGTGGTGGTCTATATTTCAGTATTTTCTACTACTTTGGTCTAGGATGGATCACTTGCCAAAATCTTGAAATAAGATTAATGATAACTGTAATGGTGGGCAAAAACTGAATGATCCTCCTGGATAGACAAACTGCTTAATACATACCTGATTTAAAAGACAGAGATGAGGTTAATTTGTCATAAATAGGAGTTTGGTTCCCATACTTTTGTGTCAGTTTTTGACTTCGTATCACCACCTTATCAGAATGGTTGGATGCTTCAGAATGCCTTCAGATAAGCCAAAGCAAGGTAGTGCTAAAGCCTAAAAAACAATATAGTCTCATTTTCAAGACACTCTCTCTGAGATTCATTTAGTAGAAGTGAGAAAACGGATATTGCCAACATTTCTCAATTTTGAAAACTGTTGAAATCACTTGATAAAGCCCATCTCATCTGTATAAATAAAACTTAGTACTGTCCTTGAGGCTAAGCAATTAAAGCAAAGATTCTGAATATATTAACAGTAATGAGAAATCTGTAAGGAATTGTGTTCATATCATGGTTTTGTCTTTGAGAAGTGAGTGACACTTTCTAAACTCTTGTGAAGTGAATGACACTTCTGTATGTCATTGTTCCAGCAGTTTGTAATATGTTAATACATTGACTATGAGAAAATCAAGTATTAGAAATTTGTATGGCAGTGATTTTTTTTTTTTTGTCATGTGACATCTAGCTGACTGGGAACTAAGTGACTGGAGGAACTGGACTGTAAATGGTAAGAAAGCCAGCATATGTCAACTGCACAGCAGACTGTATGCTCAAAGTTTGTACAGGGTTCTGGTTCTTCTTTGGGAGAGAGTTGTGGAACAAGGATTAGTTAATTAATTAAAAAAAATTTAAAATTAATTAAAGTATAAAAGGGCAGACTTGAAGTCCAGCAGATAATTAGATTTAAATAATGAAATAATCTTGTCCTCTCAGTTCCTATAAGAGGATCATCTCTGTTAATTTCTGTATCAATCTTTTACACTAAAAACCAAAACAAGACCCAAAGAGTTTTTACACTTAAGAATAACCCCAAAACGGTGACTTCAAAGAGTTAGGAAACCATTTGTAGTGTAGTAGTTCAGAGCCCTAGAAGAAAGGGTGATTATTCCTTTCATTTTACATTTCTAATAGATCGGAGCAAGACTTCTGAGCTTCTGGAGAGAGAACTGCAGTGAAGAAAACATCTGGTGTGTCCTGTGAAGTCTGTGCAGGAGTAAAGATAATGCAGGGGCCTGTGTGGAGAGATACAAAACATTTCTCCTTGTTCTTCACTCACATACCTACCCAGCATTTTCTGGTTGCTTTGGTCTACACAGACATCTGGGTTTTTCACTTGATCTTAATCATCTTTGGAATACCAGTAATCAGCTTTAGAACTTCCATTGAGTTTAATACACATTGAGGGAAGCTCATAGAGTGGTCTCATGGGACCCTTTGAGCACATGGGCACAATGGTGTGTCCAATGCACTTTTCAAGACTTGCCAAATGTACTTCAGCAGAGTAGTAAAATGGTGCCTTTTGTAAAACTCTTTTATTAAAACTTATTAAAATCCTTCATAAAACTCTTATACCTCTACAGTGCATTTGCTAAATGTGATGAGCTTTTTACTGTAAGTGGATCTAAACTTAATTCTCAAAATGGAGTGCTTTATTTGGAGATTGCCTTTGGAATGCCTAATGAGTCTTTTGGTCTCTGCGTTTTCTTCAGTGAAGCTTTTTACCAAGTGATTGTGGAAATGCAATGAATACAGTAAATACAACCTGAAAAATTTCAGGATGTTAATAAGGATTTGCTGCTGTTTTGAGACCTGAAGATTTCAAATACTGCCTTCCCCCTCACACCCTTGGCCCTAGAGAAAATGCAAGGCAGGGTTTGAAAGCAATCTGCTAGTAATTAAATAAATAGCTTCTCTAGATTGCTTGTGGAGCAATCAGCTCTTCTGAGGAGAGGATGAGGCCAGCATAAAAGCAACCATACTCAGGGCATATCTTTCTTTTACCTCTACCTATCCAGCCAAGCAAGGACTATGTGGGAAATTCTGGAAAATTGTTCATTATGTGAGTCAAAAAGCTCAGGGCTTGGTGTCTTTTCTGCCAGAACTAGTTTATTTTTAAGAGCTGTGTTTACCTGTTTATGGTGGATCCCACTGCTGTTAAAAACAAAACATTAACAGAGCTCTCCAGGACCTCTGTTATCCACCTGAAATTGGTAGGACAGATGAAAATCTTTTCCTGATTCCATCTAGATGATCAAATGGCTAATGGGATGTGAAATACAGGCCCTCTTGTCTGCAAGCAAGCAAGATGTTTGCCATCTGTCCGTCTTTGGGAAGCAGATGAAAGTGTCTGAGCTCTTTGAGAGAGAACATGTGTAAAGCCTTTCTGCTGGCTCTGAGCAGCTGACATTTGTAAGTTCTTGTACAGTTAGAGTAAAAATTAGACTGACGTGACTGAAACCTTTCACCGCATTTGACTTGACACTGTTGCTTGTGAATTGGAAGAAAACTCCTCCTGTATCCTGGTTATTCCATCATAGTAAATCAAATAATAGAGCAAGTTTCTGAAGAAGGTATATTCTTGTTTTTAAAATGACTCCTTTTGTTTGGACAGTGTAAACTGCAGCTTGTTCTGTGAGTAATGTAATCCACTAAACCAGAACGGCACAATCAGTGACACACACAATGCAAAATAATTATGTACAAGTAAATATGCTGAGCAGTGTGGTATTTTAAAATTACTTCTTTTCCTTATGCTTTAAAAGGCAGCTCTAGAGAACTGTTCTTGTGAAACAAGTTTTCCATTTCTGTTGTTTGTTTTGTTTTGTTTTTTTTCTTAAGATTGTGACATTAGCAATTTGTCTGAGGATTTACTGGTACATGCAGCAGTTTAAAACACATTTTTTTCAGAGTTCTGCTTCAGCACTGAAGGTTATTCTTGTTATATTTATTGATGTTGGTATCTCTGCTTGCTGTAAAACAAAAAATTAGTGATAACCTTGCCTAAGGAATTGTTTTTGCTGTTGCCTGTCTCGGTGATATCCCCTTGTCATCTGTTTACTCATCTGTATTTTCATTTTTTTTTCCCATTGAAAGGAAGAGATTATTTTTAGGAAATGCAAAAGTGAAAAGTCACTAAGGCAAGTTTTTTGGAAATTACTGTGAAGTGCATGAGTTTCATATCTGTTTTCTGCTTCCTGGCCTCTGCTGTTGATATTTATAGTATAACTCTCCTCTCTGCTTGTCCTTGGAGCTTCTGTGAACGCTCCTTGGGCAGATCTACTGTACGAGAAATGCTTTACCTGTGGGCTGAAAGGCTTCCTGCTGTGGGCCCAAGACACTTGTCACAATGGTGCTTAGGCTTGCACTGGTTGAGAGAGGGGGGAAAAAATAGTGTGATTCCTCCCAACTGGTTTCAGGAGCCTGGGAAGAGCAGGGGCTGTGATCTCTGTCAGGCCAGAGGAATGCTTTTTGGCCTTGGGATGAGGGTGTTCCTGCCCCTCCCTTTCACAGGAGGACAGTCAGCACACTGGAAGGTGAGCTGTGTTTTGGGATGTGGTTTCCAGCTGTTTTGGTATTTGCCAGACCACTTCTGTCTTCACTCACCCTGGGGGAGCCCCAGTGACACCTCTGGGCGCTCCATCCACGCACTGCCCTGGCTGCAGATCGAGGGCCAGCAGAGCTGTTGTCAGGGCTCTGCCCCACTGACAATATTGTCACCTCAACAGCAAGGAGTGCTTTGGTAATGGGAAGGTAAGAGCTTTAGATAAAAGACTGGTCCTTGACCAGTTTCCCCCCGTGCTCTACAAAGCCAAAAATTACAAGAATTAACTCTGGGTGTCTGCAGACTTGCCTCCAGCCAGAAAGTGTGGCTGCCACTTGGCTCCGGCTAATGAATGTTTCTGAAAACGTGGGGATGAATCAAACCTTAAAAGTGAAATTTTCCAGTGACAAAATGTTCTTCCTTTATACTCCATTTGTGCTTCTCTGAATTATAAAGGGTTAGCATAGGATTAGAACTTCAGCTGATAGAAAGTTGTTCATTTTTGGCCAAGCCCACAGAGCTGTGCAGGTTCTGAATTATTTTTCCTGCAAGTTTTTGTAGCACTAAATTCTATTTCAATGTTGTTGTGGTTTCTAGTCCTACAAATTATTCATTTATAAACTTGAAGGACTCGTATTTTCTTTACCCCAAATGGAACTGTTTGCATTCCAAACATTGGGAAAGGCTGCAAGGCAGTGTAGGCTTGGGTCTGCACCGAAATATGTTCATTGATCTGTCATTTTTTTAATGATTGAACTGTTTCAGAGGAGAAAGGGCTGTGCCAAGCTAGTGTTTCACTTACGTTCATACAAAAGTAGGGGCAAGTGCATCATGACACGATGATGTTTATTTGTTTTTGTATATTACTTTAAACAGTCTTGTATTACCATCATTTTTTCCTTTACTGTGTCTCATGTCAGGATAATATTTTCATGGTGTTTTGGTCTAAACCAGAAAAATACTTTTGAAGCTGTTAGTATATTCTGAAGTTTCTCATCTTATCTTCAGAAATAACTTTATAAGCCTGAGTTTCATTTTAAGTCAATGAATCACACATTCCTGTGTGCTGTGGCTCTTTTGAAAACAGGGTTTAAGACATTTTGTGCTTCATTCTTTAAGAAATATTATCCAGAATGCTTGAAAGGCTGGGTTTGAGAGAGGAAAGAGTCTGAATCTTAATGTCTCCTGAAGCTAAATTTGGCTTTGTAAGGAAGCTGTGTATGTGTGAGAGGGGAGGGACAGATTATGCTTTTATTAAAGGGAGTGGATAGGTGCAAGCTGGGCCTTTTAGGCAGGTTTTACTGGAAGAATTATTTGTAGAATGCAGAAGAGGTGCACAAAAAAAGGTTCAGCCCAAGTAGTTGTTATAGCCCATGCCATTCAAAGGGATTGGCTGGAGGAGAAACCCCAAATAAGTCGTGAGAAATGCCTAATTTTTAAGAAGAAATAAGAGGCAAATGAAACCAGTAATACACTCTCATGGCTTGTTTCTTCCCCTTCTTAAGTACATCCTCTCCTGGCTTGTTTGAGACAGCTCTAAATTTAGAAAACATATCAAAACACAACATTTCTGACGGAGCCTGCAGGCATTCAGAGATGTCTGTGTGGAACTGTAGTGTTGTCCCAGCAGCCAGGGAGGACTGCTGGTGCTGGGAGCTGGCAGCCTGCCACTACACCTCATTGTTCACTGCCTTTGCACAACAAAGCAGAGGAGACAGCAACCAGCACTGATTTCAGCTTCAAATCTTCTCACCTCGCTCTCACCAGTCCACATGCCTGCAAACACCAAATCCACTCGTTTCCTTGAGCCCCTGCCACTCTGCAGTTGCTTCCTCACTGTGGGAAGCACCTTGCCGTGGAAACTTAAAGGGGTTAATGGCAGTGAAGACACAGGGAAAAGAAGATGAAGGTGTGACAGCTTAAAGTTTGACACAGCAGCTTAAACACTCACCTCTCCAGGTCGCGTGCTCACGTCACTGTTCACACTGGGAGAGTCGTGTCTCTTCCTGCTCAGAATATTTGCCTGGGTTTTATATTTTTGTTAGTTTGATAAAATTATTTTAAAGCCCTTTCTGTCTTTTTGTTTGTTTGTTTGTTTCTCTTTTTTATCTGCCCCAAAGGAAATAATCTGATATAACGCAAATTTTTACTAATTCATACTTGTCAGAGCTCTTCATATTTTGTCAATTAACCATTTTGGGCAATCCAGTGCAGGTTTTGTATTTCCTGGTAGGGTTTGGTTTTCAGACAAAGCTGAAGAAAACTCCTGGGAGTAAGGTGGAGAAACATTCTTTACGTAGGTGTGTCTTCTTTAGTGATGACTAATGGAATGACTTGGTCCACATTCCTATTCCCTAATGCCTCTGATTGCTACAACTGCTTTACCCTTTCAAATCAAGTGGTTTTATAGGAAGGACTCTCCCCTTGTGTGCAGGACTCCCTGTACCAAAATGGGATTTTCTGACTTAACCTTCCTTTCGGATTGTCTACAAGCTCTTAACACACTGGTTTATATTGGAGTTTGAGTTTAATATGTTATGTTTAAATGTTTAATAACATTTTCTGTGTGAGGTACAGAAGTATGCTGATGAAGTGTTTTGATGCTATTTGTTGCCCAAGCACATCCGTAACTCGTTCTATTGATGTTTTGTTGGAACTGAAATTATGAACACACTTTTGGCAAACACTGTCCCTTTCTAGAGAAGCAGTCAATAAATTTTGGCTTTTGCTGGCGTAGATTACTTTAATGGTAATATATCCTTGTCATGAGGGAGAAACATATGCTCCCTTACACTGTTTTAAACAAAATACTTGAGTGGTGATCTCTGCAAACGTGGCCAGCCAGCTGTCTGGTGATGGGTGCACGTAGTTCCTATTTAGAAGATTCTCTCTGCAGTAAAACATCTCAAACATGTTCCTTAATAGTCTCTCGGACAAGGGCAGGAATACAGCAAGAGAAAAAAAAGCTTTCTGAAGCAGGACATGTTATGATCCCATCACGGAGGGAACTCAAGTGCTTTGGTCCAGTGCTTGTAAGACAACTGCTGGAGGTATCTAAGAGAGGAAAGTAAGCTCTTTTTACTCGTGATAATTAATGAAGAAGGTGAAGAGCCTTCTGCCACTGCTTATATTTCTTAAGCTCACCTAATAGGCTGCCTGTGTTCCTTGTGAACCAGGAAGCTAAACACACTTGCACTCGAGGTTCTGATGTTCTGCACTGCTTGTTGCTTCATTTAAACTGAACTGATTATCCTCACTTGCACTGGTGATATTCTGTGCCTTCCCCATGAGGAGAACTGCTTTTGGTGAAACAAATACTCCTTGGAATCGCCCCAGCAATGCCGTTGTGCATTCCAGGGATGCCGCTAAAACCACCCCTAAGGCCTTCCGAGCCCTTCAGGAGTGTTTTCTGCTTTCAGTGACCCCTGAGTACCCACAGCTTTCCTTGTATCACTGGCAATCCTGAGGGCAGGCATCAGGAATGAAGGCTTTAGCTACACTGTTATGTAGTGCACCAAATGTGTGAAGTTTGTAGTGAGATCAGGAGATGGAAATGAGATGGATAACTTCTACCTGTCCTTGTTGTGTTGTATTCTCCCTTCTTAAATGCTCAGGAAAATCTGTAAAAGAAAAATTATCTGGTACCTGTATTTTAAAGAACAAATGGTTGTACATCAAGGATACTATGCTAGTTTAAGTAAATAGGGATTATTCTTTCATTCACAGAGGATTGTGTGGAAAAGAAGTCCTGCCACATCAGTGATTACTTGAAAATCAAGTGGATGTTTTGGTTTGTTTTTTTTTTTTCAGCTGTGATTGCCCGCATCTTCCAATCTGAGAAATATTTACATGCAAATCGGGATATAAGTGCTTTAATCGCTATTGAACTTAATTACTTGGAAAAGGGTCAGGCACCACAAGAAGCATTCATGAGCTGCATAAAGTATCTTGGATTTGTCAGTCATCTTGGTGCTGACATTTGAAATACTGGCTTAAGTTTTGGGTTTTGTCTGATAGCAAGTGCTTTGTTTTGTTTTTTTTTCCCCTCCCTTTTCCCCCCACCCCTCTTTTTTTTTCCTTTGACTGGGCTGTTTGGAGAGCAGAGAAGGAGAAAGGGCAGTGGTGCAGCCTTTAGATGGAACATCTGAACAGGGTGGAAAGCAGTGATGGGAGTATCTCTACAAGAAGTTGCAAAAGGAAAACCTCTACCACAGGATTGGGATGGTTTTCACAGTTTAGGATGTACTGAATTTTATTATTTTTGACTGTGAAATGTTGGTGAAGAATAAAATCGTAAGGTAATATTGTGAATCAAAAATTAGGATAAGAATACAAGTGTATCACTTTTTTTCAGTGAAGAAAATACAGAAATTACTGTACAGTCTGATGTAAATGGAGCAAGAAGGTCGTAGCCCTGACAGAAGGCAATTTTTTCAGTATTGAATCCTTGGGTGAAGAGGAGTCTTAATATTATGATTTTCCACCCCAGTGCCAAGCCCATGGGAATTTTATATTTCTTAAGATCATTCACGTTGTCTTGAATGTGAAGATGATGAAAACTTCAAATGCAATACTTAAAAATTTTCTATTTTCTCCTGTGTCTTCTTCTACAGGTTAAAGTGAGGAGGGAAAATCCAAACCCAGGAGCATCATTGACTGGATAGATTTTTCAATATGAATCGTGCTTTTAGCAGAAAGAAAGGTAAGTAATTTAGCTTATGTTCCCCAGAGATATAAACGGCCCATAAAAATTCTTTAGAATATTAAGAATTATACAAGGAAGCACTTAATGATTACACTGAATTAACTAGGTAGAAATGAGCAGCCTTCCACGAGATGTACAGAGCAAAGGATTCTTGATTGGTAGTTACAGAGCTTTCTGAACTCTAAGGCTTATGTTGAATTTCAATTTTTTTTTTTTCTTTTATTGCAAGATGTGTGTACACACACTCATGTACATATATTTATAGAATATATTCATTTGTATCTTTTTTTGCCTGCATACACTGAAGGATGTGCTGGAGGGGTTTTTAGAACTTCCAAAGTGTTAGTGACTTCTGTATTATATATATTCATTGGATTCTCATTCTTGCAGGAGCTATTTTAGAAAAGTGTGTTTAATATACCTGAAATAGCTCATGCAGCAGGATATTTCTTAGCTTTAAGAAACTGTTCTGCATTTGTGGCAATCTGAAATGGTATGCTTTCCAAAAGAATGTCCAACCAGGAAATACTCAGTGTTATGGCTTGCTTTATTCTCTTCTCATGGTCTTATTTATGATTAAACATAAGGCTTCAGATGGAGCATTAGAGATGCAGCTTTTTTACTGACAGCTTTATTGCTATTTTTTCTCATTTTTTTCTAAGGTAGAAAATAGTGTTCATTTCTTTAATTTTTTTATGTTTTCTTCTAAAGATCACAAAGCATGATGCACACTGAGCTGGAGCCCCTGTGTTAATTACTAGGTGTAACCTTAGTTGGATTAAGTGTAAATATTTTACCTATGTAAAACAATCTCTGTGTAATTCTGGGTAAGAGAAGTCCAGAATGTCGGCAGATGATGGAGAAGGAAGATACACTTATTCACAAAGGATGCAGAACAGGGTGAAAGATAATTTAATACCCCAGCAGCATAAAGAAATAAGCTTAAATCCATAACCTGTGCTCTCTGATGTATTTTTTTGTGTTTCTACCGAGCTGTCAAGCTTCTTCCAGATCATTTAAAAGACCATTTCCAATATTTTTTTTTTAATTTTGAATTGATTTATCTGGGAAAGAAACTTGGAGTGTGTAGATTGTTTTATCTAAGGGACCGTAGAACCTTTTTCCTTTTTTTTTTTTTCCTCATTCCTTCTGATAACATTGGAAGCTCAGCCTTCCATGTTTCACAGACAGACTAGTTGTGTTTTATGGGATATTTCCTCAGTGTTTTGACTTGCACTCAGAGCACTAAAATGCTCTTTCACTATTTCTTCTTGCCTTAATGGTCAAATTGTGAAGCTTTATCCTCAGTTTTCTGGGATCGTTTGAAGGTCTGGATTCATTCCTTTATTTTCATTTCTTTGTGATAAAATTCTTACTGACCTTACCTAATTTTTTTAGAATTTTGTTGTATTCAAGGGCATTTGCCTTTTTATTCAGTCAGTTTGGTGTGCAGTTCTCTTTTTCCCAATTAAAAGAATTAAAAAAGGATTATATAAAAGCTGTCCAGCACAATGAAATGCAGTTATTGTGGACTCTTGATAATGATTCAGACCCTGAACAGACAGAAGAATTGAATACAGGCATCTGTTTATTTTACTTATAGTAATGTACATGACATTTCCATTCTCATATCCTAAGGAAATGAGTTTCAGTTAAACAATTGTCAAGAATAAGTGAGAATTCCATATTTTTCATCCAAATTGAAGTTCAGAAGAGCTTGACTCTGTCAGCGTTCGTGTCTAATAACTGCCTTTAAGAACAGGATCAAACAGGTTCAAGTGCTGAACCTCCTTTATTGTATTGTATTTGATTTTTCTCCCAGACCTCAGAGATGCAACTATTTCCATACCTGTGTTTGAAGGAGTTATTTGTGGGTTTCTTCTGCCCACAAGAGCATGGATAGTTTAGGAGTTGCCTACATGAATGCTGTGGTTTCTCAAGCAGTTCTTTCCAAATCCAAGCCACTCTCTGGGGTGCTGTGCTGGCAGGGTTTTTGCAAATTAAAATTCACACCACCCTGTTACCTTGGAGCTACAAAAACAATAGTTTCAAATATATAGGATTTTGAGGGGAATTTAAGTAGAGGTAGGTGGGACTTTCACGATAGACACATCTAAATTGTGCAGATTTATAGAGTAAATATCCCCTGAAGTTCATTTTCATGATCAGTCTATGTGGGGTTTTTAATATGACAGCTATAGAGAAGAGAGTTCCTACTTTTACAGCTCCTTGTCTTTTTTGCACTGGGCAACCTGGTGACTGAAAGGACTTGGACTGTGTTGTACCTGCTGACGAGTTCTTGTGCCATCAACTGCAGCAAGAACAAAACTTTCCTCTTAAATATTAAGTAAATGATATAACTGACAAACACTGGTAAACAGAGGAAGAAGAGAAGCACTAAAGTCAAGGTTTCTTTCTTTTTTCTTTCTTTTTTCTTTTTTTTTTTTTTAATTATTTTTAGCTGTTGGACCCAGATATCAGCCTGTGCTTTCACAGAAGAGTTGCAAATGTAAAGTTTAAATGAATTCAGCTTGTTTCAGGAAGAATTTAAACAGATAATCGTAAATTAATGGAATCTTTTAGCAGTCCATGTTATGATACCTGTTCTCATCTGTTACCCATGGGCTTGTTTAGCAGGGAAACAAACTTTATGAACTCATCCTAACAAAAAAGATGATTTCAGATTTAAAGCTGATATCAACACTTGCTGAAGTTGCATGTTTTAATATGAAAGCAACCTAGTTGAAAGCAACATAGCCCCTCTGTTGACTTCAGTGCAGGGTGGTTGGACTAAATATGGAGAAAATTGTCTGTTGCAGATTTATTATATGACTATACAAACTGTACAAAACCAAACACTTTTTCTTATTCATTGATGAAAGAGTGCAGTAAAATCCATTGAAAAGATAGATTATCTTGTTTTTTTAAGGATCTCTTTACTTCTCCCTCAAAACCAAATTGATGAACAACCTCTTAGGTGCATTCTTGTTGCTTTCTTGTTAGGACAGAGGTTGTGAAAACATTTCTCTGTCATGGTATTGTGAGATTGCTTTTGTACACAATCTAGGTCTGGGTCATGGGGTTTGAAGAGTCCTCTTTATTTTTCATTTAATTTTTCCCTCAAGGTCAGGTGTGGTAGCATGCTCACTTTGGAATGCTGCAGTGCAGATGGAAAGTTTGAAATAAAGTTTGCATCTTGATAAATTCAATCTCTCTTTTAAGTAACTTAGGGATATTAGTGTAATTCTCCTGTAAAAGATGAAAATGCTATATTGTGACATAATTTTTTCTCTTTCTTAGTGTATTTGCATCTAAACTGAATTACTTGTTTGTCCTTAATTAATGTGGTTGTGTGATGTGATTTATTTGCATAAACAAACCAGAAATCATTAACTATAGGGGTTTTGTTTTGCTTATGTTTTTTATTGAATGGAGGTGCCTCTCACAGATGCATTTGGCATGTTTTAATAATTCTGCATCCTTCCATTCAAAGCCATTAGTTTAAGGACTGATGCAGACAGGTAAGCAAAAATCAACTAGTATTTCTTGGCTGTTGCCTCATCAAAAATGTGAAAAAAATCCTACTGTTTCTTCTAACAGAGGCATATCTAAATAGGCAATGACTGTAATCCAAACCTGCTGTGAGCAAAAGATTGAAACTTGGAGTGACTCAAAATAGTGCCAAAATAGAGGTATATACGTCTGCTTTGGGCTAAATTTAGCGCTGAATTACAATGTATGAAGTCAGTGAGGTTGTGGAGGATGTAACAGTTCAATTTAGCGTTTTCATCATTGCACGCCAATGGTCCTCCTTCCCCCCATAATGAATGTCAGCCTCAGTTTACTCATGGCATGAAGTTCAGTGTGTGCAAGAATCCACATTTTCTGGGGTTTTTTGTCCATATGATAGCAGTTAGTAAGGTTGGTAATTGGGGCCAATTACCAGCCCAGGAGATGTAGATGGTCTTTATAGTGCTAAATGGAATATATTGAAGGAATGGCTTGTTTTAAACCATAAGTTTCAGCAATAACATTTCTGTGCAATGGCTTTTTATGAGTCTCATTTATGAAAGTGGAGACAGATGCATTTAATGGGCAGGGACTGACACATAAAAACACTGCAATCAAAGGTTATAGGATGCTCTTTTATGTGAATGGCTATGACATGATCTTTGTTTTTACTATAAACATATGCTACATTCCAGAGATTGCAAATGTTTTATTTTTTCTCTGAATGAGCAGACAACAGGTGAAGGCCCAAAAGAGTGATGGGGATAAGTGTAGTCCTAAAGTAAATTATTTCATCCTGTCAGAAAGCATATTTCACATCAGGGATTTAAGCAAGTGTGCTGGACTTGCTTAAATGAATAGTGATAAAAATCATTGAGCACAATTTTAAAGGCATGCAGGTAGTCACAATCTTTCAGACTGTGGTCTCTAGACGTTCCTCTGATTGCACTTCATCCTGTCATAAAGGGACTCGTTGCCTACCAGGAGAAGAAAAAAGAAAATTAAATAAATCAATCAATCAATAAATTAAAACAAATAAAACAAACAAACAAACAAAACCCAAACCCAAACAAAAAACCACAAACAAAAAACTAAACCAAGGCTAGGTCGGTCTAAATTTCCTTCTCTGCCCCCACCTCCAAAAAGCTGCTGCTTGATGTTGGTAGGAATTTTTTGAATAAGAATTTTTTTCGAGATCAAAGTTTGGGAGGAGAAGAGGGTGCTTTTTTTTGTCTCACTTGACACAAACCCCAGTTATCTTACTATTTTTGTAATCTCTCCACAAAGAGGTCTTGGGTGTTCCAGATACTGCTCGTGAGGTTTCTAAATACGGGCTCAAGTGGAAAACCAGTATTTAGAGACCAAGTCCCTTTTTTGGGTTGATTTTTGAGTATGTTTTTTTTAAGTATCATCTGCACTGTTATATTGTTCTCCTTAGGCTCTGGGTACCCTTTCAAGTATGCCAGCAAGGGGAGTTGCAGGGCTACCACCCTAATTTGGCAAGGACCAAATTAGGGAAAGGGAAGTAGTTAGTCCTGCAACGTGTGTTTGCAAATGGTTGCATGCAACTGTACATATATTTATGGTGGTATATTTACATTCTGAAAGCAGAAGAGACAACTCTAATTGCTTAGGAAATAAATGATTACAGTATATCTTCAGAGGAGGCATACAAATGAGGAGTATGCTTTAGAAACTTATTCCAAAGGATTCCTGTTGGGTCTGTGCAGCTAAACCTGATTTTTCTTTTCTTTCCTTTCTGTTGCCACGAATAATAATAATAATAATAATAATAATGATAATTTCCTGTTACCTACTTTATCTGCGCTATCTTCAAAAAGGTATTGCAGAAGTGATCTTATCTATTGCCTGTTTAAAGAATATTCTGGGCAGGTTAACCATGCCATTTACCACAGTAACTCTGTTACTGCTGCAAAACCTGAGGAGCTCCTTTCCAGAACATGTGTGCTGGCACCACAAAGCACTAAATTCTTGCTTCACAGTGGGAACAGCACTGAAGGAGTCTTAAGCTTCATGGTTTTCACCCCATTCTCTGTTATTTCAATATTCTTCAATTAAAGATTAAAATTATATCTTAATTGTGCCAAGATTATTATTTACATTGTTTTCCTCTATTTTGCTGAACCTATGTAATGTTTTTACTGTAACAGTAAGAAGTTCTTCCAAAACTTGCCTTTTAAACATTTTTTTACAGGTGTAATTGATACTCATCCAAATTTATTTAGAGTAATATTGGAATAGTTCACTGAACTCTTGACTACAAAAGCAAAAGATGGAGTTGGAGGTTTGATCTCTACATATTTCTTAGTAAAATTTGTGGAAATTCAATCACTTAAATTATCTTATGCCAATAATCTCTTTTTCAACTTCAACTAGAAGCTTTATCAAAGACACTGTGTAGCTCTGCTTGTGGCAAGAAAACCTAAGAGGTACAGGCTAAATAGCTCAGATTTATTTTTCTTGTCTTCCCCTTTGATTTAGGAAGCAGGACTTGTTAAAAGCTCTTAACATCACCAAAAAAAGCACATGAAAACAAAGAATTGCTGATTGCTGCACTAACATTTTCATCCTATTTTCCTTTCTGGTCAAAATCTACACACCAGCATCCATATCTTAAAAATATACAGCATAAAATGTGTAGGTTATGCAGTGAATGTTAGTGGTGGAGGAAATGCAAATACAAGCTTTGTTTTCATTTTGCAACTATGCCAGCCCAGCATTTTGTGGTAACTTTTTGCAATTCCAGCAATCAGCTGTTTTAAAACCCTTCATCAGGTCCTAAATGTTGTTAGAGAAGGGCACAGAAAGGCAAAACATTCTGCAAAGATCACTCTGCTCTAGGGAGATACAGCTGATATCTTGGCAAAGAATAAATACACACCTCCAAAGAACATTTTATTTCGGGGGGGAAAAAAAAGAAAGAAAGAAGTAGAAGAAAAGAAAAAGAAATAACGAGTAACTATTTTTGAACTATGTATATTGATGGGTATTTTTCTCTATATGTCTCATTGTGAAGGTTTTCTTTATTGAAAAAAAAAATCTAGGAAAAGTAGAAGGTATAGGTACATATAAACACACATAGAAGCAAAAAAGCTGTTTTTTCCCCAGGGCAATAATACCCAGATACACTGATCTCATGGGATGATCTCTTCTTCAGGAGACTGTTGGTAGGCTGATTGTCACATAAGATCTTTTTTTTTCCCTAGCAAGTTTTGTAAGACAGGAAGAAAAGACACTTTGATGATGTTAGCAAGAAAAACATTCACTGATGTCAAAGAGATTTTGATTCTCTGAAGAATAAAGGCTTTAGTTTCTACCTGCTGGAAATTAATGTATTTTCACCATGGTACTAAAAAAAAAAGGGAACATCGGTGTCCTTTCTCTGTTCATCATATGAAGTGAATGGCCACTAGGTCTCATATGCTTTGATAAATGCTTTAGAAACCTTAATTAATTAATGTTAATTAATTAATAATGAGAGTGGGCTTTAGGGGAGGCAGTTAACTAAAACTGCAGTGTGAACATTCCACTCTATAATCTCCCCAGGCAGTAACAGGCAGTGAAATTAATCTCAAAGGGAGAACAATTTTTTGGCTCTGTTCTCACTTTCCTTTTTGGTAGATAAATGGTCATCTAACCTGATGTCATCCTCCTCTGAGTGCAGCACAGTTGGGCTGAATGCTTTATGAAGTCCCCGAGTCGGTTGACTTGAGTGTGTGATTTGTCAGCACGTTCCTCTGGAGCTGCTCCCACCTGGGGCTCCCTGCCTGTGTGATGACCAAGCATTTGATATGAAATGCAGATTTATGGTGGAAAGGGGCTGGTGTGATTGAAGGAGCGGGGGGTTAGAAAGGAGTGAAGTCTCAATTCTGAGCAGCACCAACCAGTCCTCTGACCGTGCAAGTGTCCCGCCTGCTGCCTCCACCCTTGTGATTCAATCTGTCCAACCCAGTGTTAATTTTATGGAGTTTTCCCAAACTGAGCAGACCCAGTGTGTGCTGGCAGGAGCAGAACCTGAGAAGCTCTCACCCAGCTCATATTTATTCTCTTTAAAAGCAGGTGGGCTGCTGTGCTGCTGCATCTCCAGGGGCTCTCCAAAAGCCTGTTTAGCGGGCCGGGCATGTGAAGGGGTTTTGTGTAGGGACTACAAGGCAGGATTACTAATTCTGCTTAAGCAGGGCTGTGGCTTATCCTGTGCCCTTGAAATCTGAAAAGTGACCCTTTTCCACATCTCCTGTTCCATGCAGCACCCGTGCCTTTGGCAAAGCCACCACATACTTAGAGTTTTGCTTCTTAGAATTTTTAATACCTCATTCAAGCTGAGCTCTGCTTAGGTTTTAATGGACTCTGGTTGGCTCAAACTTATAATTCTCAAAAAAATAACTGGGCACTTGTTTAAACTTTAATGTAATGCTAAGGCAAGTTAGATTAAGAGCTTCAGACAAAATCTAAAATAACTAGTTTTCACCCCGTGTGATAGCATGAGTCTCTTTTCACTTTCTGCTGCCGCCAACATGAGATGCATGTGGTTGTCAGGTTTGGTTTTCTCTAAGTTTTTGGCCCTTTCTTTAGGACTTACTGTTTTATTTAGTGTTAAGTGTCTAGAACTCCTGCTGCTGTGTAATTAATAAAACAATAATATGAACTGTGACTTTCATTGTAAGCTTTCATATTTAGTTTGTTTGTTGCTTCAGAATGAATAATTAAACATCAAGCTGTGAAAACCCTTTAAAAATTAAATTAAAAAGTGAGGAATCATGAAAACCACAAGCCACGTCTACATCAGGTATTTAAAGATCTGTTTTATAGGTTTTCTTTTTTTCATGTTTTTCTGGCTTATTAGAAACAAAATATCTGAAATTTGGTCTTTCTCAACTGCTGTGAAATCAAACTCATTTTAAGCAGTATTTCAAACAGCTGCTGAGGGTGGTGCAAGTCAAAAGTCAGAGCTTACAATTCAGAAGGAAATGCTGGTAACAAACTTCCTTGTAATAGCCTGATTTTTTGCATGTCTCTGCTATCCCTGTGTATTGATTTTTAGTGCTAAGACTTCTATCAGAAGTGCCACCACTCTCTAATAATTACTTGCCTCTGGGAAATGGGCTTCCCATGTCAGTGGAAAACTTTAATATTTATGTCTCAGTGTCTGCAGATCCATATCTGGATGTTGGAAATACTGGTTGCTGGCTCACCATTTTAATCAACAGCACAAGACATCATAGAATCCAGGCATCTCTTTGCTACCCTGCTGAGTTACTGATTTCCTTCTGAGCTGAGGGTGCTCATCCATATTTCCTAATCTTCCTCTTAACTAGGGTTTGCCAACAGCTGTGGCAACACTTGCCTGGCAGTGTTATTCCTAACTGGAATCCCTCTAACATTACAGCTGGAGTTTGGTAGGCAACTTGACAATTTCACAAAAACATTTTAAGTCAACATTTAAGTCAACATTTTTACCTGATAAGAGCACTGGAAAGAGGCTTAATTAGGGCCAGCATTTCACAGTTGATTCCCAAACTAATCATTTTTTTTCCAGATTAGAACTTGCCCTGCTTGGGGATGGGAAGAAGGAAGAAGGAAACATTTGTAAGGAATAGTTGGTTTCATTGGCACTACCTGTCTAATCAGTTGTCTGCTTATAAAATTGCTTTAGAAGCTACAGCCCATTCACTTGTTTGTGCAAGTACATGGCATGAAATAAATGGAGAACTGTTTTTTATGAAGAGGTTCAGGTTCTATTGTTGCTAGAATTTCCTTTAGGAATTTATAAACATGGCAGTATGGTTGCTGAAGGTGGCAAACGGTTGATGTGCAGGAAATGGAGAAATTAAACAGTGACATTGGCCACATGAGTGCATGTTTTGGAGCTGAGCTGGGTCTGTGCAGACCTCCCTTCATCTGCAAGGAGCACCCAGGGGTGCTGAGCAGTCCTGCCTCCTGTGCCAGCTTCATCTGCATCTGGGACTGGCCCTCAAACCCCATCACTGCTCTGCTTGTGTGGACTCCAGCTTGTCTGTTGGGTTGGCAGGCTCTCTTCTGACATCCCTAATTCCAAAATTCACACAGGCAGTTATTTTTTACTTGTGGGTAACAGCAGCTTTTCGATGTTATGTTAAAATAGAGAGCAGGTTTCAGGTCTTAAAATACTCTGGGAAATGAGTTCTTGGTTCTGGTATTCCAATCACAAGCCTCAAATGAAAGGAAGAGCCACTTCAGTGCATGATCGTGCTCCTTGGTGCTGCTGAATGGATAAATCATTCTTCCTTCATTAAGAAGTGATAACATCACTCTTCAGTAATGGAACTGAACATTGCTGTCATCTGGAATGAAATTTGCTTAAAGACAAGACATTTCCCCCAACTTTGCAGTTCTGACCCTGTTAAGAGTGGTAACTGTGGTGAAAATCTTGTTTCAAGAGTTTTCTTCCTTCTGTATATTCTAAAATATTTAGTTGCTGCTTTAGTGTCAATAAGTGTCGTGGCTTTTGCTCTTCAATGGTTTGAAGTGAACAGGATTTTGTTGTCCTTATGTGTACCTAACAAAAAAGTCAGTAATTGCTCCAACTGCAATTCCCAGTAAAGGCAAAGGGAATTGTCTGTGAATATCCAAGGGTAGAACTTTGCTTTAAGCTATTACTCTGTTACTTAATTCAATAGAGTTCCAATTTGTGACTTTAATTCATGCTAATTTAAAACAGGATGGTCTCAAACTAGAAAATACTACTAAATATTCAGTCTGTTCTATATAAAATACTTCTTGGTGTCACAGAATCTCTCATGTGGGTGGTAATGCAATGTAGTAATTTGGAACATATTTTTTCTTAAACACACTCAAATGAGAGAACTTTAAAAAAAAAAACCCTTTCCTAAACTTGTAGTAAAAGAAGCTTTTTCTGGCATTTGGAATTCCACCTTGAATTCTGTAGAACATTCAGAAAGGGCATTCAGATAAGGAGGGAAGAGTATTTGGCAAATAATTACAGAATCATGTCACCATATGGACCTTGCAACAGGAAAAGTAAGAGAATATCACAGTCTTGTGGTGTGAAAATTAAATAAAAATAAGCAAATTTATTTAAGGTGTGTAAGGAAAGATTGAAGAAAATCTGAACTTGTGAATCAGTGACTCTGATATACTTTCTCTTTCTTGTAAGGGCTTTTTCCTATCAATTTATAGGATCAGTTGATGATTTTTCCTGTGTCTTGATAATTCACCTGAAAAAGCTCATAAATCATCAAAAAAAAAAAAAAAAGGTCATTAGAAGCGCAGCATAGAGTCAGTGCAAAAACAGCACTGAACCTTTGGCCAATAAATACATTTGGGGGAGGAGCTGGAATTCTTATGGAAAATCAGGTAGCTTAAAATGGAAAAATGTGCCCAAGAGAAACAAGCAGGTTCTTTCATCTGATGTTTGGGGGAAGGTGTGAGATATCTATCTCCCTCCAGCCCCAATAACTACTGCAGACATACTTTTCTGAGTAGAAGGAGGGTGGTTGTTATTTTCCAGATGGATACTATTATAGTTAAATTACTGATTGAATGACCTATTCAGTGCCTCTTTTATTTTGCTTTTCTGCAGACAAAACGTGGATGCACACTCCCGAGGCCTTATCAAAGCATTATATTCCCTATAATGCAAAGGTAAGAAAATATGAAATTACGTTCTCCTCGTGCTTTCAGAACCCAGCACTTTCTATCTTGCTTTTAATTTGAAAACTGCAGAGATGTGAGTTTGCCAAATGATATAATGAAGAAAAAACTTAGTAAATGTCTGGTTTGCAGGTCTCCTATTTTTGATTTTGTTCTGAACAAAGGCTTTCTAGGGAGCAGATCAGTGTTCTTCTTCTGCTTGATGCTCTTTCCTTTTAATGGATGCTAAATGGATGGAAATTTTGAGTGCAGAGGAATTTCAAATCAGGCCTCACGCTTAAGGTACTTGAAAAATTAAAATTAATAGCAGAAAATTCTTTTTGAACAATAGCAAAGGCAATGAGTAACGATCTCATCTGCTGGAGATATTGAAGTGTCAAATGCCCAGGAAACGTGGTGGAATAATAATGGCATCTTTGCATAGTAAAACCAGAAGTCTTACTCATGTTTTCTTATCTCAATTACAACATAATTCTGCAACAGTGCTTCAATTTCTCTAATGACATCCGTTGACAGGAAATGCATCTTACCTAAATAACAGCTGAGAAAATAGTTTGCTAAAAAGAGGAGAGAATATGTGGTAATCAGCAGAACTCAGAGTAAACTGAGTAATCAGCTCTGACTTGCTGAAACTGCGAGGGAAATTCAATAGGATTCCACTGTGGTCTGTTTTGGATAAGGTCCTTCTGCCATTAGTATTTCTTAATAGAAAAACACTAATTAAAATAATCTTATTAAGATTTTTATATATTTTTTTAAATGTTAAAAATGTTATTTCTTAATATAAATTTAAAAATATTATTTAACAGACCATGACTCAGGTTCCTCTATGAGTATTCTCTGCTCTTGTGTTTGCAATTTTCTGTTGCTTGGTATTGCCACAAAGCGAGAGCAGGTGTTTGTAGTGGAAATTTGAGTCTCGTTCAGTTCCTTGCCAGGGTTTCAACTTGTTTTTTTATTCTGTGTGTCCTCAGACTGAATTTTTGACCAAAGGGTGTATTACCATTTAACTGTGTAACCTTGCCAGACACCTTGGCTTTATATTACATTTTGAGAGGGAGGGTTACTTGCTGCGGTGACTGTGCCATCTGTTTGTTTTAAGAGCAAGCTGAAGCTATACTTTGAGTTTTTTTAATGCACTGAACAATATCTGCTGATTTGTGATCTTTAAGAGAAAAAAAGCAACCTCCTTCATCTTTCACATCTCATTGTCTTTGTGAAGAACATATCTTGCGAGTGGATGCAGGAAAAAAAATCAGAGTAAAGAAAACGGTCATAAGATGGTGGTAACTGTGGAAAAACAGCATCAGCGACTTCTGGAGTAGAAGAAAGGGATAAGGAATTCCTGTCTGAAGGAAGTTTGTTCTCAGCCTGGTTAGAAGACTCTTGATCCAGAAAAGGCTAAAAAGGCTAATATATGCCTTTGTTTTTTAAGAAAGTTAGCTTTTTTGTTGTTGTTGTTGTATCATAGTAGAAAATTATCATTTAGAACTATCAGTTATTTGATTCAAAGCAAACAAAATAATTGCTCTGCTCTACAGCTGGGATTATGAGGTACCCATACCCCATACCCTTTTTTTTTTTTTTTAATTGACACCTGGAATAAGCTTTTATGAAGTTATCTGGCATGTGCAGACATTATTAAATCTAGATGATATTCCCATCTCAATTCTCAAGTAGCATTCTTGTTAAGTTTTGCAATATTTTTCATTTTAAGAGGAAAACATGTACCTATTAATACTTTTTCTGGGTTTTGTAACGTTTTGATTTTAACTGAAATATCACATTGATCTCATAACTTGTAACTACACCGTGAAATAATGATTAAAGATTCAGAAATCACTCATAAAGCCAGTATATTGAACAAAACTCATTGATTTTTCCCAAACATTCGTATTGTTCCACTTCCAGTTCCATAACATTCTACTCGTGTACCTTCTGTATTCGCTGAGAGGAAGAGGCAGCCCTTTATCTGATTTATTTCCAAAGGTAATGGTGTGAGGGAAGAATGACACGTTCAGCAAATCAAATCAATTTGATGGAAAGCAACGCCAGGGATGTTCTTTGTCCACGGGCAGGCGAGCTGTGTTCTGCCTCACAGCCTTCCGAATGCAGATCGCTGTGTTGGGGGAAAGTGTTTTCTTTATAAGACACAAAAATCGTTCCTCTGACACTTAATCTCCAGAGATGATCAGAGTGAGATTTTTGTTGATACCCGAGACGTCTTTGGGAATTAAAGGCGGCTTGCTGATAAAATGCACTTCGTAAGTTGACAGTTATTAAAAAAAAACCCAACACAAAATCCTAACAAAGTTAACTGGAAATTAAAAGAACCCTGCAATATGGACAACTGGCCTTTTTTTCTGCCAGCTGGAGAGGACTTTTTAATAGAGAATTAGGAATGTCTTGTTATCTCTTAGAACATACACCCTCAGGATGATTTATGTCGATAATCCTCTTTGCGAGAAAACAGGAGCAGAGTTGTTCCTTATGGAAGTAAAACCCCGGAGCCATGAGCCTCATAAGAAAGCTCTAAGATATAAAACCATCTTGATTCTCTCTCTCTCCAACACTCCTCATGGTTCTTGTTATTTTGAAATTTGCTGGCTTTGGTATTGTGTATGGTGTAAGTTGAGGAGGGTTTGGGTGTCTTTGTTGTTTGATTTTTCTTTAAGTTTTTGTTTACTTTTTGGGGGGTTGGGGGTTTTTTGTGTTTTTTGGGCTTTTTGTTTTGTTGGTCTGCTGTTTGTTTTTTTTTCTTCTCTTATTGTCACTGTTTTAGATTTGGTGGGTTTTGGTGGTTTGTTGGTTTTGGGGATTTTTTCCCCACAAATCTTACTGATGTCCCCATTCTTATTCCTGTGGAAGGCATTGACAGTGACTCCACATATTCCAATATGCTCTGGATATGAAGTCTTGGCTTACTGAAACCAGAATTTTGACATCTGCTTGCAATCCTATATTTCTATAACTTTGTCACTCCAGATGAAAGCATATTGGTCATACCTTTTTTTTCTCAAAAAGATAGTTTAGGATTTTATAGTATCAAAAATGGACTCATTTTGATGTAGTGGCATGGCAGTTTTAATGTTACCAGAGAAGAGACATCAATAAATGCTAAGGCCAACCCCAAATTTCTCTTCTAGGTCAACTTTTTCTGTAAAGTTCTCTAATTAAGAATAGATATTTGTGTTATTTTCCATCCTGGCACCACTGTCCTGGTGCTTACTTTAACCCTACTTTTTATATTGTCTTATGCATATTTATGATTCTCAATGCAGTTTAAATTTGAAACTTTAAAGTGAAACGAACAATGCAAAAAAAAAATTAGAAATGGTTGGACTCAACTTGGAGGTCTTTTCTTTAATAAAAGATCTAGTACTTTTTGTCTTCAGTACAATAAACAGTTTATTTAGGTCTTCACTTTGCATAATTTATTTATTCCTTACCCTTTTTTATCACTGAAGGATGGAAGATAATACTTTCCTGGAGCAGGCATTTTGGACAAGATTCAAAGGTCAAATGATGTAACTCCCGTAGCAGAGCTGTAGGTGCAGTTCTGTCTTTTGAATATCTGCATATCCCTGTCATTAGTGTCCGGTATTATCAAAGCCATGTTTTCATGCACTTCTATTAAAAAAATTTTTAGTTGCTGCTGTGGTAATTCTCTTTTTCTGTCCAGTCAGCTTATTACAGAATGATCATGATTTTATATCAGTAAAAATAATTGATGAAAAAATGTCGAATAGAAAATTGTTGGTATCTTTTCCAAGTCCACAGAGATGCAAGGTGCACAATTAATAATTACACTTCAAGTTCTGTGATGAAGTTAGATATTGCAAGATATTTTGAACAATACACAAAAATGCTGAAAATTAGAAACTAGTGAAATAGAAGAGGGAGTTACAGGAAATAATTTTCCTACATTTATTATAATCAGAATTAATAATACCAATTAACTTTCATTAGAGTATCCAAATGTCTTGGATGTGATCATAATTACTTAAATGTTGAAGCAGAAGAAAAATGGATATTGTGAAAACACTCAAGCGAGATAGGAAAGCAGAAAATTGTAATTTTCCATTGCAGTCATTAAACTTGGATCTCATTATACCAAAGATGAATGGTTGCGTAGATGGAATATCAAGTATTTAGAGTCTGCAACAAGTACTGTCAACAGACTTCTCTGCATAAGGGAAATGGACCTGCCTATTCTATCCTACCTAAAGTGGGAGAGTGGAATAGGGTAGCATTATGTCCACAAATTTATAAAATAAATGACTGGGATGCAGAAGAAGAATTGCATCTAAACTTTGAACAGCAACAAATATCATGTCATCTAAGTAGCTACAGGGGGACAGCTGTGTTTTAAGGGTTCAGCATTGAGTAGTTTCAGTTGCCGTTTGTCTCACTGAAAACTGGCGAATATTTCAGCTTCCTTAAAATCTGAACTTCTGTGATTTCCTCAGGAAGCTCTGTGGGGCACTGAGTGCTTTTGAAAAGCTGTCAGTCTGTGTTGCCTGAGGTTGCATGGCCAGCTTGTAAAGAGGCAAGAATTAAATCTGCACCTCCTGGAACTTGGTCCAGTCTTTGGAGCCCTCATTTCAACAGTGTGTCACTGTGCAGGGATGGAAGCTGGATAATATTTGCAGACAAGTGTGCACCTCATCTGCATGTGAATGCACACGAATTCAAAGATGGTGTGGATGCCTGCTGTGTATTGCTGGGTAGCCCACAATGCGCTGACAGGCACATCAGCACAGTCAGGAGCATTTTGCAAGGATCCACAGGCTTGTGGTGTCTCTGGGCATTTGCACCTAGAGTTTCATCTTTCATGTCCATTTACCATTGCTGTGGAAAATGTGACTTGTTTACAGTTGGAGTACTGGCATCTTTTAGAGCTGAACTCTGGCGGAGAAGTTTGGAAAAATTTGCAGAATAGCAAGTGGTTTCGACATATGCATAGACTCCTTCCAGGTGTCTGTAGCCGCCTGTGAGTATAAAATACCCAGCTGCATGACTTCAAGCTCTATAGATCGTTATAACTCTCCAGAATATGGTCTGCCTCAAGAAGTGAATGAAGTTCATGAGCAGTTCCAGTTTTTCTTCTTTAAAATCCATTTGTGTATAATAATGCAAGGGGGTTTAGTGTAATGTATGATGGTTTATTTATTTTCCTCTCTCAGGAAAAGCAACCAGTAGAGCATATATGTTTCAGTGAAAGATCTCTGGTAGATTTTATTAAGAGCTTTAGACAATTTTTTTTTCAAGAATGTTCTAGAATCAGTTATTTGGCACTCAGATATGATATCTAAAAACTAGAACCTGAATTTGAAAATGCAAAGCTGCAAGAGGTTTAGCTCCTTGTTGGACTTTGAAACAATTTTAGAAAGATGGGACGTCCTATGGGGATTTGTCTCTTCTCTGAGGTGACAGGACAAGAGGAAACGGCCTCAAGTTGGGCCAGGGCATGTTGGGTTGGGTGTTAGGAGAACTTTCTTCACTGAAAGGGTGGTCAGGTATTAGAACAGACTGCCCAGGGAAGTGGTGGAATCACCATCCCTGAAAGTGTTCCAATAAATATGTGGATGTGGCACTGAGGGATGTGGTTTTACAGTGAAAGTGGCAGTTGTGGGTTAACAGTTGCACTTGATGATCTGAGGCCCTTTCCAACCTAAAGCATTCTAAGATTCAGGATCAAACACAGCATCTAAAGCATTTTTCTGAAGATGATGTGTTAACTAGAAGTTTAAAAGTTAAGTTTTGAATGGTCACATTGCTGGCCTTCCCCAGTATTTCTCTCAAAAGAGTTGAGCAATGAGACTGTTGAGACAAAAGGCTCAATCACAAGTAGCTTTGTAACAGCTTTAACAATGTAATTTTTTTATTCTTTTGAGTCTTATTCAAGACAAGGGAACAAAACTCAGAGGTTTGTCCAAACAGAATTAACTAAACAAAGAAGAGTGTGCACAGAAAAAGCAGGGGTGCTCCAAAGACCTCAGGGTCAGCAAAGATTTACTCAACTCTCCACATCCCTTTCTGTTCTCACTGATATTTATTCCCATGCCTCTCCTTAAATCTGCTTGAAGCTACCAATTAGCCTCATTAGCATGCCCTGCAGGATTCTCAGTGCACTGTCGCATTTCCATGGGAGCTGTCAGCTGGGAGAATGGGGGGGGTTTCTGTCAGGAAGCCCTTCAGCCTCTGCACTGTCGAGTGATTTGCGTGTCTGACACTGGAATGAATTGTCCGTGGAGTTCAAACATCTGGATTATTGTTCTCGTGGGCTAGGTGGCCCACAGCTGTTTAGAGGTTGTTTTGCTTTAATTGGAATCAGATCTGCAGATGAATTAACTCCTTCTTGTCTCCCATGTTTATTTTTGACAGAGCTGAGTATTTCTGTTTGCTCAGCCTTTCCCTGTTTATGGAATGGCTGCCTTCTTGCATCTACTATTAACAAAAAATAATTAGGACACTTTCCCAAAATAAACTCGAAATAGAGCTGGTTTATGAGAAATAATAGGATGGCACAACTTTTGAACAGAAACTTCTACAAGAGTGTACAGTTCTAAAAACAAAAACAAGACTATCAGAATCTGTCCAACAGCCAGACTGTTCATCATTCAGCAAAAGTTTCACATATGCTGATCTCCATGAGGATTCATCCTCAGTAAACCATCAGACAAGCCACCAACTGCAGTCTCTGACTTTATTAACTTTAATAAAATAGTAATGTGCGCCAGTCAGCTGTGGATCCTGGACTGTAATAAATATTTCTCTCAGAAATGCTTCTTTCAGATGATTCTGATTCAAAAAGTGTAAAGCCAGCCTTGGTCCATATTAAAAAACATTTTGAACTTCGAACATAAGAATTTCAGGTGAAATTTAAAAGTGGAACTAATAATTTCTGGTTTGGAACATAGCAAAGAAGAAATATTTGCATGAACTAATTTGTAAAGCTTTGTTAAAATGTTTGTGTCGTAAAAAATGTTATTTACCATTAAAAGGAGGTGTCTAAATCTTCGGTTTTTTCCCCCTATTCTATAGTTTGGCCTAAGTAATATTTTCTTCATTACGAATCCTTAAGGGAAATCAAATCTAATAATTTCCCATTGTTTTGTAGTTGTTTTTTTTTTTTATTTGCTGCTGTAGTATTACTGAAAAATAGGGGAAATATAGAAACAAAGATATTCATCAAATCTTTATATGTGTGGAACCAAGAGCTGCATTTGAAGGAACAGATAATTTGAGCCGCGGACTGGAAAGGTCCCTAAAAACCTACCTTGTCCTATTGCTGTAGCACTTGATGCTTCTGAGGAGGCAGATACCAGGAGAACAGGGATAAGTGACTCAGCAAATCACATTACTTAGACCTAAAAGATATGAAATGGGAGGGAAATCTTGTCTACTTATAAAAATAGGCTTACTGCAGGAAAACCCATTCAAGTCAGGACTGTGTAGGTCTTCCTAAGCCAGAAATTAGAGGCCGTGTCTCAACTTGCAATTTATGAGGAATTGAGGACCTGCAGCTATTAAAATCAAGCACCTTCTGAACGTGGCAAACCATTCAACAAAATTTCATGTGCATTCTTAACGTTCAAAATTATTTTAAAAACTTAAAAACTATGAGTTTTAGGTTTCGAAGAGGGGGAGGTGGGAAAGTTGGACCTTTCCACGTGTTTCTTTTTTGTTTTTCAAAATCAAAGAACACTCTGTTAATTTTATTCTGCTTTCAGCTTTTTATTTTTGTTAGCATTTGCTGTTTGATGTGTCCAAGGAAGAATAGAGTTTGATGTTTCATATTGATTTTCAGCAGTAACATTCAGCGATTCCAACTGAAATTGTGCTGTGCATTTCCAAGAGGTTACTGCAATTTATCAGAGTTCATTAGATCATAAATTCTTTGAAGCTAAGGGCTATCTTTTTGATGTTTGTGCAGCCCCCAGAATAATGAGACTGAGGCTCTAGGTGTGACCCTGCTACAAATAGTCAGAGATCAAAGCTCAGAATAAGTAGGCACCAGGAGACCTTGGAATTGGCTCTCATGAGCTTTCTTCTCAGTTGGGATAATGAAATGATATAATACAGATAAGAAATGGGTGAGTTATTATCCTCAGTTTAAAGATAATAAAGGAAAAGGAAGTAATGCTGAAGCTTTTCTGCATATCTGCCCCAAATCTGTTCTCACATCAGATCCTAAATTTTGAACTTTATTTCCATACCTTGAGCTCAAAATTAAATGTGTTCTCAATACCTGCTCTCTTAGTGGAAAGGATTAGGTTGCTATTTAGAGAGGACTCTAAATCCTTATATGAAGGTTTTTTAAATATACTGTTTTCTAATTCTATGTTCACCTAATGACGCAAGTATCACTATAATGATCTAGACTAGATTGATTTTCCTGGTTCAGCAGCAGATTGAGGTCTTTGATTGAAAAGCATAATATTTTTTATGAAGTAAGAAGTGAAAGCCAAAGGAAGTGTCGGACTAAGTGCCACCATAAAATAATTTACAGATTACTTTCCATCTCAGTTATGTTCTCTTGAAGCAGTTCATCAACAGATGTCCATCACATCTGCTGATGGATCTAAGGTCATGCTAATAGTACTTTCATTTAATATCTGGCAATGTCAGGTTGAAGTAGTCACTATTAAATATTTTTGTATTTCACTGAAATAATCATTCTAATAAAAAAAAGAATCCAGTTTCCTAACTTGTACTGTGTAGCAGGAAGAACATTTCATGTGTTTAGGTAGCGCTCTGTAGATTTGTTACATTTTCAGAACAGTAGCTTAAACAGGCAATTCTTTCTGTTCCAAATATTATTTTAAAATAAATTACTCTTATCCTGCCTAGCTTTTGAAAAACCTCTGGTAATGATATACTTCAAGTGCCTGAAGGCCAGCTGTTGAATTATGGTGATCACATCTGTTTTATAGCTGCCTTTCATCGGAGATTATGTGAAGAAAAGGCAGTTTCTTCTAAAAAATAGATTAGCAAGACAGAATATAGACAGGATCATAAAATAATAATCATCACAGAGTAGACGCTTCCAGTTACCTGTAGGGAAAGTGAAAGGTGACAGTAGAACCAAACCAGTGTAAGAAATGCTTTGTTGAGGCTCATTGCCTGTGTAGTATTTTCTCAAAGCTTTAAACATGATGCAATTTTAAGGTCACAGTTCCTGCTCTGCTTCGTCCCCTATGATTTTTTTTATTTGCTGCATGGACCTTCCCTCTCTATAACTTCCACAATAACTAATTTGATTTTCTTTTTATTATTTTTTTTTTTTACTTGGCTATCCCAGTCAAATATTCTCTGAAAATTTCTGTGGGTATTCTGTTAAAGCAGTAACTCAGAAAGACATCTACAGGTGTCATTTGTATTTGTACAAAATTATCAGTACATTTAAAGTAGCAGATGGAGCTGAGGAAGTAGTTTCTAGGAGCAAGTTAAAAAATTACATTTCTAGTTAGACATTTTCTTGGCTGCTTATACCAAAATATTGCTATTAATTTCTGTGAATGTAGCACTTAGTTGAGCACATTCTTGTAATTATCCATCTGATTATAAATTACTTCACATACTGACTCAGCATATTTCCCCACAAAAAGAAAAAAATTAGACTCATCCTTGCTTTACAAGATGAAGTGATTTCCAGTATGGGGTTGGGGGGAGAGAATAAAGAAAAAAACTAATGTTCCTTCACTTCATGTTCCTCTCCTATAATACACCTCAGCACCTCTATGTGTCCTGTGGTGTCTATTATTTTGCACATAAAATGTGTGTATAAATCATTTGCTACATGCCGAAGTAGTTATAAAAGTAGAATTTAAAGAGCAGATTATCTTCTTGATAATGATAGCTTGAAAAAAAAAAAAAAGAAAAAAAAAAAACACACCAGATTATGTTCAAAATTTGAATACAAGGAAAAAAATTACCAAAAGTCATGTTAAATCTCCAGGCTGCTCAAGCTAAAACAGTAGCATTACAACAGCTTTACACATTCACAACTCTTTCTCCAGAATAACCATTTTTTGGTGTGCTGCTTGTCCTCTGACAACCCATTGATTCTATGAATCAAGAACTAAAACAGGAGTCATTTATTCTAATTATGGTGCAGCAAGGCTTACAGCATTAATAGTCCTGATTCAGTATCCTTAAAACAGGCAATTTCTTATTTCACATTAAACTGGAAATGGTCTTTAATAAACTTAGAGTCATGGATAATAGCTATTTGTTCCTATTACTAAGGCTATTTGTGTTTGAATGAGAGTTCCTAACTGTGACTTCTGTTTTCTGTCCCCTAGGAATTCCTGTTTCTGTGTTTATGATGTCATGGCATGTTGCTGTGGCAAAAGTGTGATAGTGCAAGTTCAGCATTGTCGTGTTAGTCAAGGACAAAGGAGGTAGAAATTAGAGCAAAATAAACTTTAATCACCAAAATGGGAAATGTCTGTGGAATTTCATCTCTGCTTTTATAAGATACTGTTATTGTTTCCCAGTACAAAGGAGTACTTTTTCATTGGTATTTAGACATACTCTGTGCTTCCAGGTTTTTTGCTTTTACACATGAGTTTCTTTCAGAACTTGCTGGGATTATTTACACCGAACAGGGCAAAGCTTGTAATAATTTTCTCTCCAGCTTCAGTCTGAGGAAGATTACTGCAAGCCAGACACAGAATTGCACAATCCCACCTTGAACTTGGTACGTGGGAACTCCTGGCTGTTCTTGTACATGTTGTTAGGAGAGGAAGGATCTGAAGTCGTGCCTGGCAGTGAAGTCATCTGGGAAAACATCTCTCGGAAGGAGCAGCCGCTCTCAGAATGATGTCATGACCTGTTTGCTTGGGTGGCTCAGAGGTGCACCCCCAAGTTCTGAGTGGACCAAAGTGCTCCCAGTTTTAGAAAGCTTTGCCTTACTGTTAAAGCAGAATTGGTTTCCCAGCTTTATGAACTGAAATTGCTTTTGTTGTTTAATACTTGGGCAGTATAGCTCGTTTATTCCTGAGGATTCTTTGTCATCTCGGTTCAGTTTTCGTTGTTCTTGGGGAGGGGTTTGTCTGACAGGCCTACTCTTTGCAACAGGAAGAAAAAAAAGAGTCAGCAGGACAGATGGAGCTTGAGAACACGGAGTTCGAGCTTTAACTTGCTGTTTTTTATGGACAGAAGTGAGATATCCTGCACTCTGCTAATACAGAGCTGACCTGTACATGCTGCAGTTAAAGAAATGGTGGATTTGGGAATCCGGAGCGTTGATACAGCAGAGTAAAACAGAGCCAAAAACTAGGACAGCAGTTCTGCATAACTTATACAGGATGTTAAAAAGTTGTTATAAAAATACCAGCACTTAGGATCTTGATCTTGATCCTTTCACTGTAGCATTTTACAGGATAGGTGTGTTTTGAGGGAGTAGAGAATGTGGGAATCTGTCCTTTCTGTATGGAATGCCAAAGAAAATTAATTTTGGGGGGATAGAATAGTGTGTTTACATAATTAGTAGCAAAGAAAATTATTTTTTTCCATACAGTGATGCAGGGAAGTTTTTCCAGATTACCGGTGTTGCTGACCAGCATCTGCAGAGCTTATGTAGGGAGTAAAGCAAAATTCTGTGTTTTGAAGTTTCTAACAGTACATTTCACATCTTTGCAAAAGAGTCTGTAGATGTAGAGCTGTTTGTGATACTTCAGTGGAATGTAGGAGTTGTTGCAATCCTGTCTTATGGTTAAGTTCAATCACTGCATTGGCATCTGGTTTGTGAAAACAAAAAGAAAAAAAGCAGCAAATTATGTCAACTTTCTTACTTTATTTGACAATATCTAGGACTTAGTGAAAATAGTATTTTAGTAAATTGAGGGCTTTGTCAGATGTTACTACTTTCACAGAGAAATGATGATTGAGTTGAATCAAATTCCTGTGGAGCAGAACTAAGTCTAATGTCTAATTATGGGCTTGTAAAGCTGAAAAATCTGTCCACTCTGTTATTATGCACTTCTAAAGCTGAAAATTTGGTATTTCAAATTATGAGTATGTATCATTTTTAGATATCTCTCTTCAGTGGAGGTAAATTAAATATTTTTTTACTGGAAACAGTCCAGTCAGAATTTTTTTGAACTGAGTCATTCAAGCAGCATGATGTGCCTTCAGTGAGTAAGTATCAGAGGCACTTCTTGTTTGGAATATCCTTTCTAAAGGAAGTGTGAGGTTTGATATTTAGTTCTGTTTTCCCTCTCTGGACACAGAATGTGCATGTGCAGGTTCCCTTTTCTGTGCACAGGCATTATCAACCTTCACTGAATATTGGTTCAATAATGATAATTCTTACAGAAATAAAGAGGTACTATATTTTAAGATTGAACAGTGAATTTAGAGCTGCCAGTTTTTAGAGATAAGAAACTAAATAGAACCTAAACTAATGTGAGAGTAACACTAGAGCCTTGCAGGAGCTGGCAAGGATGTTACTCAGCATCTCAGTCATTTTCTGTGCAAGTCAGAAAGATCATGAACATGATGAAGGTAGATCACATTAGTCGACAGACTGCTCATTTGATGTGTTTTCTCTTGTTGTCATCCTGAAGCTTTCAGGCAGTAAAACAAAGACACATCACAGGAGGCTCAGCAGAGTTATGAGTAGCAGTGGAGAAACAGAAGATAATGGTTTGATGCCATTGTTTGATGTTAGATGAGTCTGTGTTAGGTGTCAATAGTTTGTGTATTGAAGCAAAAGAACTGTAATAACTTGAGGATGGATAACCCACAGATATTCCCTGGTGCAGTAGAAGAAGCTGACAGTAAACAATCTGTTCACATGTAAAAGCAAAAACTGGAAACACAGAGCACGTCTAAATTGAAACCCAAAGGATAAAGTTTGGAAGCCTGTTGTTCATTAATTTACTCCTTCATTACATCCATAAATGGACTAGGTTGGACCTCAGGGAAAGGTTCTTCCCCCAGAGGGTGGTTGGGCACTGCACAGGCTCCCCAGGGCAATGGGCACAGCCCCAAGGCTCATCCTCTCAAGCCCATGGTGGGATTCCTGTGCAGGGCCAGGAGTTGGACTTGATGATGTTGAGGGCCCTTCCAACTCAGAATCTTCTATAATTCCGTGACTTTACTCAACCTCTGAGTGCAGGATTCTAGCATGTGGTGGCTAAAGAACATCACAGCACACACAAGGAAAGAATGCTGTGAAAAGAATGTGTGTGGTGACCCAGTCACAACCAGGGAATGTATGATGAGAAATGACTTTTTTTTCCCAGTGATAAATTCGCTCGCAGTACCATCTTCCCCTGCCCTTGTTTATTACACGCCAAATATTATTTATCAGCCATGGGAAGTGGACCTGGAATTAAAAGGAAAACAAGCCTTCAGCATGATATAATACTGATGTTAGCATCACTGTCATTTGTGCACTGTTAAAATGTTCCTTTTTAAGCCCTTTGTGCATACATCAAAAGTTTTTAAAGAATTATCAAAAAAAAGTCTTGATTTTGTTCTGGGGTTTTTTTTTGTTTGTTTTGTTGTTTTTTTTTCTGTAAGCTGGACTATCCCTGAGGGATATTCCTGTTACTCTCCTGTATAACTGGTGTTTTCCACAGTGGCAGTCTTGGCAAGATGAATATTCTACCTTTTCTGCTTTTTTCTGTATTCCAAACTGCTCTTATCTTCCATGTGGAGGTACAGGCTGTATTTCTTAAATTATTTTGTTTTCAGGATCAGGTGCTTTAATGCAGAGAACAGCTTTGATAGCTGTGTTGCATTGCAATTTGGTTTTTGATTTTATCCTTGTTCATAGCCCCCTTAGCATATTAACACCCTGATCTCTCTGGAGAAGATTTAAGTTTTGATCATTTGCAAAGTGGGTCCTAAAGTCTCCTGAAGTTCTGCTTACAAACAAACAATTTATGGCAATATAAATATATGCTCCTATTGCATTTTCCTATCTCTGTGCCATTTTCCCATCTGGCTGCAGATGAAAATGCAGTGGGACTTGAGCAAGAATGTGACCTGGTGTAATTATTCTCATTTATTGCCTTTAAAATTACACCAAGCTACATTCAGCCTACCTGACCCACACATCAGGTTTCTTCCCAGTCAGCAGTCACGTGGTTTAATTTGCATTTTCTTCTATTCTCTAGAAGTGCTGGAACTAAGAACTCTCACTAACAAATGTGTAAGCAAGTCCAGTGCAGAGTTCTTAGTTCCAGCACTTCTAGAGAATAGAAGAAAATACAAATTAAACCAGTGGTTTTGACACCACTACATCTGGAAGTTTACTTTGTTAACTATTACTTAATTATTTTACATTCCTTTCTCTAATGCTCTCTTTCCCTCCCCCCCCCAAAAATGAATGGCTTATTAAAAATATTTTTCTTTATATCCAAAGTACTTTAAATATCTTCACCTCTGTGTTTTCTCACGTACATTTGGCTTAATTCTATCGATGGATGAAACACCCGGTAATATTTGATTTTCATCAGAGACCCTTTTTAAAATGTTTTTTTTTATTCTGTATTCCTTCAATTTTCACAAATAGTACCCAAGCACTTGCTAAAAAAAAAAACAAAAAAAACAAACAAAAAAAACCACCACCAAACATAGAATTGTTTTCCAATGTCAGAGCCACCACTGGTGTGGAACATTACATGCCAGATAAGCAGAGGATATTTAGGGAATGTGCTGATGTCTGGGCCACTTTTCTGTCTCGTACTCCCATGTGGTGAGTTGGATTTCTGCTCTCATTTGAGCAGCAATCATGCCTGGTAGAGATAGTTGTTTTAAAGTTGTCACTAGAAAAAACGCTCCCCAAAAGGGAAAAATTCAAACACAATTGTACTCTGGAAAAAACGGAAGCAGGTGAGGAACTGGGATGTGGGGTGGGCAAAGAGAAGGAACCCAAAATAGGAAGAGGAGTGTGTTTTATGTTGTTTTTTTGTCCTTCTGCTGTTTAAGAGATGGAGAAGGTTCATGTAGGCAAGACTGAGCATGTTTTAAGAAGTGGTTCACAGCTTGGACATTTGTTCTTCTGTTTTCTGCAAGGCTTTAAAACTGGTCTCGCTTTTCTTTCATTTTTGTTTTGTGTCCTGTTGTTCTGATGCTGTCACAATGTGGACACATTTGTCTTCCTTCTGTCAGTAAATCAGCACCCCTGTAGAATGGAGGAGATAGAAGGAGCTAATTTTTCAAATGTTGGCAGCAGGTATCCAGTAATTTTGCATTGCCGTTTTTTCCCCCTTTCTTTATTGTATAAGTTTGGTAAGTACTCTTTTCTTTTAATTGCATTTAAATCTGCATAAAAGAGAACCTTTAATGCTCAGGGATTTCAGAGTAATGAAGAAATATTGCAGTGCAAAAGATTGTGGGTTTTTTAAGATTAAAATGTGATGACAAAAGAAAACAGATGTTGTTTAAAATTAAAATATCCTACACTGCTCTCTACTGGAAGAGTGGAAGTCTACATTAAATATTCAAAAGTGCACCTAAAACTAGTTCTTAGTCAAGTTTAATGAGGGTTGTTTTTTTTTTTTTGACTCTGGTAAAACTAAAATTTCCAAAGCATGGGTAGTCTTTTGTATTCACCTTAATTTTTGAGAAAAGCCCCTGAATATACTTTGCCTGTGAAAACAGTAAGATGTTGAGGGTCAAAATGTAAGCTTCCAGGGGGAAGACTTACTGGAGGCATGTGGAGTGAACACCTCTGGTTATCTGCTGGTATCAGGTTATAAACAGTTTGATCTGAGGTGTTTGTCTTGCATGTGGCTGGTCAACAGCTCAGTGTCTTTGTGGCAAACATCAATGTACTTTAAAGGAATACTTAAATGGTTCTCACTGATAAGACCTCTTGACCTCATAAATTTCTGCTTATAGACAGCTGCAAGTGAAATCAGAATAAGTAATAGATTAGAAAAATAATTTTTCATCAGTTTTATAGGGAATCTGTTTGAAAGAATGGCAGACTGCAGTGAAAAAATGTGTAGTAATTTATATGGGAAAAGCGTTGCTTTAGCTTGCTTTATGTTATACAAATATTAAATGTCATACAAATATTAAATGTCATCCTCTTCAAGCTTCTTAAAGTATCCAATGAGAAGTCGATATGATGATCTTCTCATTATTAATAAAAAATACATAAATATTTAAAAATATGAGTCTAGTGGCATGCCTGAATTATTGATCATTTTCCTTTGAGTTGGCTTACTATGCATGAAGTACACCAACCTCAGGAATAATCTTTTTCCTAGTTACAAACAACAAACACGTGTAGCAGTTGTGTGTAAACATTTTCCAGCTCTATTATGTATCAGAACACATTCCTTATGTAAAGAACATCGAGGAATTTAGTGCATTTATTAGTTTGCATATAGAATTAATAGTGAATGGAATTGGGAAACTGCTGTGTTATTTTCTGTTTGTTGTGCAGTTAAGTGTGGGAGTTGTTAGCTTGACTCTCAGGATAAATTACATTTCATATGATGGTTGTTCTGCATGAGCCAGGTTGCAGAAAGGAACCTGAAGTGCTGAAAAAAGCCCCACTGACTTTTCAAGTCCCCATCTAGAACTCTGTATCCCTTCTGCAAACAATAAAAGGCTTCCAGTTAAAACATTAGCTATTTGTTAAAACTATATTGCACTGTCATTGTTTTGTTACAATTTTGTTACAAGAAACTTTTTCTGATTTGAAATTCTGTCAATGTTTTGTCTCCAGATAGAACAGTCCAATTAATGCAAATATTCAGAATATTTCCCCTTACTTGCTGGTATTCTCTTTATTACTCTTGCCAAAAATAAATAAATAAATAAATGAGGTCGAACATGAAATGTGTAAACAATTTGAAAGTACCTGAATTTAAAAAATATAGGATTGCAGTCAAAAGAGACACAAGTAGGTACAAACAGTGCAATTCATGGCGTGGCCTTATAATTTCTGATTGATATTAACACTTGAGATACAAATCTTTGTCCGTCTGGATTATTCCAGCAAATGCATCTTGCTGTATTTTCCCACACTGAATAGTTTATGATGCATCAGCTCAAATTCCACATACAGTTCAAAGCTGCTGAGAGCAATAGAAATTTCGGTAGTGATTCTTAATGTCAAAACTGACACTCAACTGGAAGACAGTGCATTGTAGATGACTGATGGAATTGTGGTGGGTTATGTTCCATAAATACTGGTGTTTCTATATTCTCTGAGATTTGGTTGTTTACTTCTTTTGTAACTTGTTGAGCAAACCCAAAGGGTCTCTTCAGGTTTTGTCAGCCTTTTAAACCTGTGCTTGCAGCAGTTTATCTTCCTATTTAGATCTCTACTTCTCCTTCCTCTCCATGATCAGAAATGTTAATTTCTGGGTTGGGAAACATTACTAGGAGCTTTAAAATTCAATGACATTTAACAGATTCCCCAGCTGTGGCAGAAGCTCCGTTTGGTGCTTACACTTTCTAAGCCAGTGATGTCAATCAGCAGGAGGTTTGGCATATACATGTATTAGTGTGGCTTAAATCTAACTGTATCTCAATGTAAAAATTGACATAGAATCATTCAAAATTGATGAATATATTACACAGAGCAGTTTCAGGTGCAGTTATATCTTTTGTAACAGTAAAGTAGAAGGCAAGCGAAACTGTACTGAACATAAAAGCATTTTATTGTACAAATAAAGGAAGGGTAAGGTCCCTTTCTGTATTAACAGGTGCATGTTTGGTTTTCATTAAAATCTTGTTTGGTAAAAATATCAACTCTAGTCAAAATTCTTTGAATACGAGCCTCATTTTTATCTAAGTTGGAGCCTAGTTTCTTTAAATCTATGAAATTACTGTACCAAGCATCTCTGAGAGAAAAATCAGTCCCTTTCATTTGTCTTGCATCACTGTATGAAAGTTTTAGCAGCACAGTTCAAATGATTGGCTCATGTTGATTCATGGGAAGTATTTTCTATCAGTGCTTTTTGTGCATTTTGTCACTATTTTCTAAAAGAGGATTACCAAAATGGCGATTTCCGAGGAAAAAGGTACTTTACCCTCTATTTACAGATTTGTATAGGACGTTTTTTTAAAGGTGATTTTGATAACACTTATATTTGTCTAATTATATATATGTATATTTATATATATAAAATTAGAATTTAAATTCCTGTTATTCTCTTGATTAGAAATAACTCTATGAAGACTTTTTATTTATCAACTACTGAAACAATTGCCTTTCCGGAATGTTTTTGGAAATATTTGGGAAATAAGATTACTTGAGTCAATTAGACCTTTCAATGCACAACTTGCTGCTCACAAATTACAATCTTTTCAGTTTCTTGGCAGCACAGAAGTGGAGCAGCCCAAAGGCACAGAAGTTGTCAGAGATGCTGTTAGGAAATTAAAGGTAAGAAAGAATTTTTCATGAAATATAAATAGAATGTATTCTTAACCTGGTTTCACAGGTAAGACACTTTGGTATGTTTTCTAGGTACATTCATTGTTTCTAGAAGCCGTTGCTTTTACTGATCTCTTCACTGGTGTGTGGGCTCTTCCTTATTATGTCTGTATTGTCAAGTCTTCAGCTATACAAACATTTACTTCTCTTATACAATTATATCTAAATATTTATGAATATATAAGAATCTTTTTCCCACTCTTGCGCTTTCTGTAACTTTTTTTAGGCTTTTGAATAGGTGTGTCCTGGGATATTGGCAGAAAAATGTTGGGGATTCGTACTGAAAAATTGGATTCTGTGTGCTATTACTGTAATAAAAAGGGGAAGAAAGAAAATGTGAAATTACTCGTGCAGATCAGCTTTTAAAACTGAGGTTTCCCTTGAATAACCCATCTTTACAAGACTGATCAGTAATTGTATTAAGGGATTGAAACAGAAGTTCTTTGTCCTTCTTTTTGCTCTACCAAAGAGTACAGCTGCCTATAAAAGTTTGTTTAGCCAATTCTTGGAGTGTTTTGTACCAAAAAAAAATTTACCTGTTGCAGTTAGAGCCATTACTGCCTATTTTTTTTTCAAGTGCTTCAGGCTAAAGTCTGACACTTTTTTAAACAATTACAGCATTCTACCAGTGGAAACAAAATGTGTGGGGTTTTGTACACCTAATGCAGTTTATGGCTGAAGTCTGTTGTGTTCCATGTTTCATGTTTATAAAATTCCAAAACCCTGTGCAAAGTTAATTCTGGGCAGATCTGTCATGATGATAACCTGCAATGGGGAAGCCTTGATTATATTTATGATGTTTTATCAGGCTTTTCCTAAGTAAAACAACTGCTAAGTGGCTCTCTCTCTTACTGGTGGAACTCCACATTAACCTGGACTCTCACTGATCACTGGAGGCTTTGGGTTGTATGATTGCTTACCTGAAATAATTTGCAGATCCAAAAAAAAAGAGATTTCAAGTAACTGTTCCCTGAAATGCGGGAAGAGCCAGAAAATTTGTAGATATGTTTGTGGTGTCATTGGAGTATGTTGATATCTCTTTTAACTTTCTACACATGTTCCCTGCATAAATCACCTTGGAGACAAATGTCTGAAGAGTTGCTGCCAGAATCACACTATTTTCTTCAAGTTTGGAATTTTGGAGCTTAGATGTCAAGTATTACATATGGTCTTATGTAATCATAACTTTATTAGAAAACTTCCAAAAGGCAACTTTCGGAGCGACTGGAAAAGTCTTGGAACACAATTCAGAGAGCAACAAAAAAAGTTTTATATTTGAAACAATCACCAGTTAATTGAATACTCATTTCAGCACTGACTTACATTATGTATCTATATTCTTTGAAAAGAAGCCTAGGGGTATTTGATTTTATTATTAAACACACATCTGTAGCTTGTTTTTAGAAAATCAAGATTGAAAATTTTAAACCAATTAAACCTACTTGAAAACTAATGCCTTATATTGAAAGAAATATTGCTTAAATATATTTAAAGAAAATATATGGTGATTTTTGGGGTAGGAGAGTTTTTAGAAGATGTGTAGCTTGTGATGCCAAATTCAGAATTTTAATGATATGGACTTTGTTTTAATCACATTGTTAATCATGTTTTGTTGTTAATTAAAATGAATAGCTAGCAGAAAAACAAGTGACACTTCCTTGATGTCTGGAGCTATTTATACAAGTGGCGTGCATGGCACTAATAACCTTTTGAAGTCACGTGCTTGCAGTGATATATAGACCATGACAAACTGTCACCATAAACTATTTTTCCTAAGCCATCGTGTCATCAGATTGTGTCAGAGTAGAGATTTGATCTGCAACTACTCACTTCTTTAAATCATAAGGCCTTAACTCACTCAGTACGGACATACTCTTGGCTTGCCCAGCACGGAAACTGCAGCTGCCATTCCAAGAACTGACTCTTCCCAGCAGGTGGAGCTGATGTTCTACAGAAACACACAATAACTTGGAGGAACCTTTTTTTTTTTTTTTTTTTTTTTTTTTTTTTTTTTTTTTTTTTTTTTTT